>NC_053027.1:13183731-13483731 GCF_003073215.2 Triticum urartu | reverse complement strand
GTGCTGGATCACGAATTTCCAGAAGGATTCAAACCCGTGAACATAGAGGCATGCGACGAAACGACAGACCCTGGGGTCTGGATTGAGGACTTTATCCTTCATATACACATGGCTCGAGGAGATGACCTCCACGCCATCAAATACTTGCCCCTCAAGTTAAAAGGACCAGCTCGGCATTGGCTGAAGAGCCTCCCCGAAAACTCAATTGGAAGTTGGGAAGAGCTTGAGGATGCTTTTAGGGCCAATTTTCAGGGGACCTATGTCCGACCTCCGGATGCAGATGATTTAAGTCATATAATTCAATAGCCCAGAGAGTCAGCCTGAAAGCTTTGGAACAGATTCCTCACTAAGAAGAATCAAATTGTCGACTGCCCGGACGCCAAGCCTTAGCGGCTTTCAAACATAGTGTCAGGGACGAATGGCTCGCCAGACACCTCGGCCAGGAAAAACCGAGGACAATGGCAGCCCTAACAAGCCTAATGACCCGCTTCTGCATGGGCGAAGACAGTTGGCTGGCCCGTAGTGGCACTAGCGACCCAGGCACATCCGAAGTCAGGGATGGCAATGGAAAACCACGGCGCAATAAAAGCAAGCGTCGAAACAATGAAGACAGCCCAGACAACACGGTAGTAAACGCCGGATTCAGGGGCTCTCGACCCGGTCAACGAAAAAAGCCATTCAAAGGCAGCAGAGATGGACCGTCCAGCCTAAACAAGATTCTAGACAGATCATGTCAGATTCATGGCACCTGCGACAAACCTGCAAATCACACCAACAGAGAATGCTAGGTCTTCAAGCAGGCCGGCAAGCTAAACGCCGAACACAAGGGGAGGGAGACACCAAGTGAAGACGAGGATGAGCCTCGCCAGCAAAACACTGGGGGACAGAAAAAATTCCCACCAGAGGTCAAACAGTGAACACGATTCACATAACAAAAAGGAGGAGCAAACACACACTCCGAGACATATGCGCCGTAGAGCCCGTCACCCCCAAGTTCAACCCTTGGCCGGCCTGCCCGATCACTTTTGATCGTAGGGATCACCCGACTAGTATCCGGCACGGAGGATTGGCTGCCTTGGTGCTAGACCCAATAATTGACGGATACCACCTCACCCGAGTCCTTATGGGCGGCAGCAGTAATCTTAATCTGATATATCAGGACACAATCTGCAAAATGGGGATAGACCCTACAAGAATCAGCCAAAGCAATACTACCTTTAAAGGAGTAATACCTGGCCTAGAGGCCCATTGTACGGGCTCTCTAGTACTAGAGGTTGTATTCGGCTCTCCAGACAACTTCCGAAGTGAAAAGTTAACCTTCGACATTGCTCCATTCCGAAGCGGCTATCAAGCACTACTCGGAAGAACGACATTCGCTCGTTTTAATGCAGTACCGCATTACGCTTATCTTAAGCTTAAGATGCCCGGTCCACGTGGCATCATCATAGTTAGCGGAAACACAAAGCATTCCTTACATGCGGAAGAATGTGTGGCGGCTTTAGCAGCCGAACACCGAACGACCTCTCCAGCCAGAATAAATGATCGGTCGTCAAGACCGCGGACACGGCTAGACGAGTCCGACGCACCACTAGCTACAACATCTTAGACAAACCTGAGATTGGTCGATGGATATACCCCCATAGGTGACACTAGGGGCTTACCGCATGTAAAAAGGACTACAGTTCGGTTTGACCTTATTTAGATTGAATTTTAATGGTTTATCAAGAATAACCAATTTTTCGCACGAAGACTTTCACCTAAGTTTTTCTCTTTTACAAATGATAATCGTGCTACACCCTTCCAGGATATGGCACAACAGAGACACATGCGCAGACGTGCAGCAAGGCCCCGCTCAAAGGTTTCTTTTTAGATTAAGACCCTGTGTAAACCTTTCTTACTGTCTCTTGTTGCTTGAAACCCCCAGATACTTAACACAACCGTGAGGGATGCTGGCTTATTGGCATTTCGCCACGTCAAGGTAATGCACGTACCTGGAAAATCGAGGTTCATTATCAAGGGCGTTACTCAGCGCGGTATATGTTGTAAAGACCGAACACCTTAGGGAGTGTTCGGCGTCGCGAGTTTGGCCTTATATGCATCAGCTCCGAATCATGTCTTTGGTCAAATGTTGGGTTTGCCCGGCTCCCGTGTTTTGCTACCTTACGTTCCACTCTATCGGCTAAGATGGCACCGGGAGAACTACTGCGGTTGTGCCCTGCTTCATCTGGACGAGCACCTCAGTAGAGAAAGCCGAAAACTGACTGTCATGATAAAGCGCGAGACTGGTCAACCACTCGATGACTTAGTGGAATCTTCACGATTCCTCCACATTAACGAAGGGTCGGTTTTACCGGTCATGTATGTACGCGCCCCGTACTCGGATGAGCGTGGAAGTACCAGGGGCTATATAGTAGCCCCACCATCAAACTCCTATGGCTAAGTGAAAGTGTTAAAGCAATATAGTCCGGTTGCCTTGTTCGCCGCGCTATCACCTCCTTAATGGACCAAGACGTTGGATCAAGTGTGAACACACGCTTTTCCGAACACCCCCGCATTATATGCGTGGGGGCTGAAGCCGACGACTACAAACTTTCAGGTTATATACATACATAAACGGCCGCACAGGAGGCATCATAATACTTTCAGGCAAAAGTATAAACATAGCCTTTATAATCCAAATAGCATTGTTTTTACAATTGGGATACATGTCACTTGAACATGATACTCTTCGAGCACTGAGCCTCTATTAAACGAGCACCTTCTAGGACTTCTTCAAAATAGTGCTCGACCGAGATCTGGCCTATGGCCGGATCCCGGGTTGCAATAGCGGTGGCCTCCATCTCTACCCAGTATGTCTTAACACGGGCGAGAGCCATCCGCGCACCTTCTATGCACGCCGACCTCTTTACATCATCGATATGTGGCACAACACTCCATAATTTGTCCAGAGGGGCATACTTCGGATCTCCAAACTTCGTCCGCAACAAAAAGGGCTTTCCAACCGTGATATTTCCGGCTTGACGAAGCTCCTCCTTCGCCGCTCTGATTTTCGAGCGGGTTTCCTTGGCTGCTACCATGGCCTTCTTCAGATCCGCCGCTTGCGCTTTGCTTTCCTTTTCAAGAAGCTCATATCGGTCGGCGGCATCCTTCAGCTCAACAGCCATCTTGGCTATTTTATCTTTGCTCTGGCGATGAGCAACTTGTTCGGCTCTTAACTCTTCATTCGCCTTCAGGGCGGCCGCATCGCTTCTCCTGGCTTGTTCCTTGGCTCGGGAAAGCTATGCCCGAAGGGTCTCCACGGCGGCAGCTCCATCTGCAATCACATCATATGACAGATACTAGCATCTTGCTCCTCTTAATATCTGTTGACCACTGGAGAATACATAACCCGTGCCTCATCAAGCCGCTTGTTTACAAGCACGACGTCAGCATCTGCCGCATCAAGTTGCAGCTTCAGTTCGGCAAACTCACTAGTCCGGCCAGCCACCGGACCCTCAGCCGCCTGCACATAAAGGCAGCATGATCATTACCTGGGACTATGATCCTCTGTTTGCCACCTTTGGACAGCAACCAGAGTCTCAAGGGCTACTATCTGCATAAGGGCACACCTAGTGTGTGCGGTACCATCAATATATATATATATTACTTCACGTACCTCAAAGCCTCTTAGCAGGCTCATAAAAGGTTCATGCAACCCGCTTTCGGCAGATGAAATCCTCTCAACCACCGTACCCATTAAAGTACGATGCGCCTTTGAGATAACCGCTTGCTCCAGAAGATTCATCAGTACATCCGGTCGTGCACCGGATAATCCTGGACTCTTTCTGTTGCTCTCCTTAGGAGCCGAATACTCGGGACTTCGGGTGGCCGAAGGGTTACCTTCTGGCCTTGGTGGATCAGGAGAATCCTCCGTGACGACACCTCAGGGTCGTCCGCCTCATGAGGCGGGGAGGCACGTGGAGGCGTTTCGCTCTCCATCATCTCACGAAGAAGATCCCCCGAAGACGAACTCTGTCGAGAAGGGCTATGGTCCGAACTGCAAGACATACGTCTCGGTTATTGTCCTCAAAGATGAAGCAGGATATATTTACTATCAAGTACTCTTGTTCACTTACAGCTCGGTGGAGGGCCGATCCCCTTGCGGGCATTATGCGGCAAGGATGCCCTCCAGGGCAGGGCCCCATGGCGAAGGTTTCTTCCCTCGTTTGGAAACCCTTGTTTCCAATTCTTTAGAGGCCGTCCTTTTCCTTCCTTGGGAAGAGGGAATTTCAGTTTCTTCTGCCCGGTTATCCTCCTTCGCGGAGACCACATACGAAGAGGTCGACGTTGACATGGCAGGACCCGACGAACTAGCATTACTTGCATTACCTTGACAAGGCTGACATCTCTCTTGAGGAGATCTCGGATGCGACTCTGCAATGTCGGCACATCATTAACTGGCCCCCAGTCGAGCCCCTTGTTAACCCATGATGCCAATTGTGGCGGAGGGCCCGGACGGAAGGCGGGGGTAGCTGCCCACTTAGTACTTCGGGGAGCTGTGATGTAAAACCACTCCCGCTGCCATAAGTCGGACGTCTCCGGGAAGGAACCCTTTGGCCATGGCGCAGCGGCGCCTTTGCTTATTATGGCACCTCCGCACTCTGCGTGTCGCCCATCGATCATATTTGGCTTCACATTGAAGGTCTTGAGCCATAAGCCGAAGTGTGGGGCGATGCGGAGGAAGGTCTCACACACGACGATGAACGACGAGATGTGAAGGATGGAATCCGGAGCCAGATCATGGAAATCGAGCCCGTAATAGAACACAAGCCCTCTAACAAAGGGATCAAGACTAAAGCCTAGCCCTCGGAGGAAGTGGGAAACAAATATGACACTCTTGTTGGGTTCGGGAGTGGGGATGACCTGCCCTTGAGCAGGCAGCCTGTGCGAGATTTCGGCGGTCAGATACGTGGCTTCTCTTAGCTTCTTGATATCCTCCTCTGTGACAGAGGAGGCCATCCACCGGCCTTGAAGGTTGGATCCGGACATGGTTGAAGGTCCGAAGCACTTAAGCCTGAGCCTTGGGTGTTGGAACTCGAGGTGGGGGAAGGATTCGATTGAGCGCGAGAAGAAAAGGACAGGCCTTGGCCCCTTTATAAAGAGGGTGAATACCGAGCGTCCTTCGCGTGGCCGTTTGGGACTTGCCTAAAATCGAGGAGTCATAGCAGCAGGCACGACTGGTTTACCCATACCCGTATTGATGAGAATCCCGTGATAAGAGGAACACGATCTCTGCTTCGACAAGACGTGCCAATACAACCACCTCGCAACACGTGCAGTGGCAGGCTGGGAAAAATGGTTCATAATGACAGGCCCGCGGCATGACGTCACGTTATGAAAAGTTGTCAGCAGATTAGATTTGTGGGAATATTACTCTCTACGGTGGTATGTGGAATTTGTTTTGCAGAGCCGAACACGATCCTTGTGTTCAAAATCTTCTATGGAGTATTCGGAGGAAGAACCCGCCTTGCAATGCCGAAGACAATCTGCGCGCCGGACTCATCGTCATTGAAGTCTGGTTCAGGGGCTACTGAGGGAGTCCTGGATTAGGGGGTCCTCTGATAGCCGGACTATATCCTTTAGCCGGACTGTTGGACTATGAAGATACAAGATTGAAGACTTCGTCCCGTGTCCGGGTGGGACTCTCCTTTGCGTGGAAGGCAAGCTTGGCAATTCGGATATGTAAATCTCCTCCCTTGTAACCGACTCTGTGTAACCCTAGCCCCCTCCGGTGTCTATATAAACTGGAGGGTTTAGTCCGTAGGACAACAACAATCATAATCATAGGCTAGCTTCTAGGGTTTAGCCTCTACGATCTCGTGGTAGATCAACTCTTGTAATACTCATATCATCAAGATCAATCAAGCAGGAAGTAGGGTATTACCTCCATCGAGAGGCCCCGAACCTGGGTAAACATTGTGTCCCCCGCCTCCTGTTACCATCCGCCTTAGACGCATAGTTCGGGACCCCCTACCCGAGATCCGCCGGTTTTGACACCGACAGGTTGCTCTTCACTCGGTAGGATTTTTTAAAGTTACGCGAGTACGGGACTGCAGCTAAGCCCCCGAGTGAGAGGGTTGCTCTTCACTCGGTAGGATTTTTTAACTTAGGCGAGTACGGGACTACAGCTAAGCCCCCCGAGTGAGAGGGTTGCTCTTCACTCGTTAGGATTTTTTTAAACTTAGGCGAGTACGGGACTGCAGCTAAGCCCCCGAGTGAGAGGGTTGCTCTTCACTCGATATGAGTTTTTAAACTTAGGCGAGTACGGGATTGCAACTAAGCCCCCGAGTGAGAGGGTTGCTCTTCACTCGGTAGGATTTTTTTAAATCTTAGGTGAGTACAGGACTGCAGCTAAGCCCCCGAGTGAGAGGGTTGCTCTTCACTCGGTAGGATTTTTTAAACTTAGGCGAGTACGGGACTGCAGCTAAGCCCCCGAGTGAGAGGGTTGCTCTTCACTCGGTGTAGTTTTTGAAGCTTAGGCGAATCAGGTTCGTGACTAAGCCACCCATTGTTTTTTTGAACACATGCATATGTAACAACAATCATTTAGGAGACTGTAAAATTGTGTCTTTGATAAACAAACTGAAAGGTACTTCTTATTACATTTCATCAGTCCAAATGATTAAGTATAAAAATGGCGGAGCAGCTCCACATTCCAAGCGCGTGGCTCGTCGTTCTTGTGTTCCACATCGTAGAGGTGATACGCTCCGTTGTGGAACATCTTGGTGATGATGAAGGGACCTTCCCAAACAGGAGCAAGCTTGTGAGGCCGTTGCTGATCCACTCGGAGCACCAGGTCTCCCTCCTGAAATGCTCGACCTCTCACGTTTCTGGCATGGAATCGACGGAGGTCTTGCTGATAAATGGTCGACCGGATCAAGGCCATCTCTCTTTCTTCTTCCAGAAAGTCAACAACATCTTTCCGAGCTTGTTCTACTTCAGCTTCTGAGAAAAGTTCTACTCGGGGCGTGTTGTGAAGCAAATCACTCGGTAGCACGTCTTCATCCCCATAGACCAAGAAGAAAGGAGTCCGGCCAGTCGACCGATTCGGTTTTTTGTCAATCCCCAAAGGACTGATGGTAACTCGAATACCCAAGCGCCTGCCGCATGCTTGAGGTCACGCATCAACCGGAGTTTCAGCCCTTGGAGGATCAAACCATTTGCTCTCTATGCCAGCCCATTCGACTGCGGAAGCGCGACAGACGCGTAGTCGACCCGAGTTCCTTGGGCGGCGCATAATGCTCTGAACTCATCAGAATCAAAATTGTAGCCATTATCTATGATAATACTGTGAGGGACCCCATATCTGAATGTCAGCTCTCTGATGAAACTGATGGCAATGCTTGAATCGAGATTCTTGATAGGCTTGGCTTCGATCCATTTAGTGAACTTGTCGACTGCTACAAGCAAATGAGTGAAACCACTTCTGCCGGTTCTCAGGGGTCCAACCATATCCAATCCCCAAACAACCATATCCAGAACAAAGGACTCCTTATCAAGCACCTCCACAAGTTCTACAACAAGGTCGACATTCCTTGGGTGACCCCGATATGGAACAGTTACTATGATCATGGTGTTCCACAGGCAACAGCTGAAGTTGGATATTTTTGGTGGAGGGATGTTCTAAGCTGCATGAGGCTTATACTGCTATTGCCTCGGTTAACATCAACATGGGAGATTCAGTTTTGTTCTGGACAGATTCTTGGCACATTGGGGGTTCTGCTAGGCCATTATGTTGGAGATTGCCAAGGTTGTTTTCATTTGCCAATAATGATAAGATCTCTGTGCAGGAATTTCTTCAATCACATGATCTCTTCTCCATGTTTTATCTGCCTATTTCTCATGAGGCTGCTGCTGAATTACATATACTGGAAGGTTGGATCATGCAGTTGGACAGAGACCCAACGATACCTGATGTTTGGATATGGCCTGGCAAATCAGGGGAATACACTACCAAGAACTTCTACACGATCATGCACTCCCATCTACCTACAATACAACCTTGCAAGTGGTTGTGGCAGAGTAGGTGCACCATGAAGATAAAGGTGTTTGGGTGGCTCCTCTTCTTTGACAGGCTGAACACCAAGGACATGTTGGTTAGAAGGCATTGGCGCTCAAGCCAAGAGGACAATTTCTGTCTCATTTGCAGTGAGCTGGTGTATGAGGATAGAATACATCTGTTCTTTAACTGCACATTCAGCTCAAGGGTCTGGAATTATCTAGGCATTGATTGGATCGGGGGCTCTGATGTCTTGCAATGTATCATGCATGCTAGGTCCAGCTTTAGGCACCCTTTCTTTTTTGAAGTCATGCTGACGGCAGCCTGGAACATTTGGATTTTAAGAAATGGCAGAACCTTCAGGGCTGAGAGAGCTACATTCAGTGCTTGGAAGTGTAAATTCATCCATGACATCTCACTGCTTGCCCACAGGGTGATGGATTGTATCAGACCGAAACTCTTGGCTTGGGTTAATTCTCTGTTGTAAATAGGTAGGGATGTTTAGCCTTAGATATTTCTTTCCTTTCTTTCTTTGTACAGTCTGTATTTTGCTTGTACAGTTTTTCTTGATTCAATAAAGGGCTGTGGGGCTTTGCCTCACAGTAAATATTCAAAAAAACAAATGGCCAGACGAGTGGAATGGTCTTCAGGGCTGACGCAGACTTGTGGGACATGTTGGAGTAGAACTGATAGCCTTCGCACTTGTCGACTATATCTTTTGCCATCTCATTTACTCGTGGCCAATAGAATCCCGCTCAGTATGCTTTGGCCATGATGGTCTGAGAGGACGCATGGTGATCATAGGTCCCCGAGTGGATATCATTGAGGATCATTTGACCTTCTTCTCGCGTGATGCATCACTGAGCAACTCCAGTAACACTCTCTGTAAAGCTATCCACCTATCATAGTGAAGGCTTTGGATCGACGGACAATCTGATGGGCCTCATCTTTATCTTCTGGAAGCTCTTTTCTGAGGAGGTACGCAATATATGGCACCATCCAATCGGGGGTGATGACCAAAACCTCCATGATCAGGTCGACCACGGCTGGGACTTCGACTTCAGTCGGATCGGTAGGACTTTTCGGTTGGGGGGGCTCTTCTGTGAAAGGATCTTCTTGAACTGACGGGGCGTGAAGATGCTCCAAGAACACAATGCGCTCTTCGCCAAGTCATCAGCTGCTTGATTCTTGAGTCGGGGTATGTGGTGGAGCTCTAACCCTTCAAACCTCATTTCCAACTTTCTCACTGCATTGCAGTATCCAGTCATAGCTGGGCTCCTGATGTCCCACTTCTTCATCACTTGATTGACCACTAAATCTGAGTCGCCGTAAACCATTTGACGATGGACGCCGAGTGAAATGGCCATACGCAACCCATACAGAAGTGCCTCATACTCGGCTTCATTGTTGGAGGAATCAAAGGGAATCTGGAGAACATAACTGAGTTTGTCACCTCGCGGGGATACCAGGACTACTCCAGCACCAAAACCATTCATCATCTTGGACCCATCAAAGAACATACTCCAATGTTCCGAGTGAATCTGAGTCGGTTGTTGCTGTTCACTCCACTCGGCGAGGAAATCTGCTATTGCTTGGGATTTGATTGCTTTCTTTGCCTCAAACTTGATATCCAACAGAAGGAGTTCAATCGCCCATTTGGCCACTCGACCAGTTGCATCTCTGTTGTTCAAATTTTTTGACAATGCAGCATCATTGATGACTGAAACCGAGTGATCTGAAGAGTAGTGTGCAACTTTCTTTGTCGCCAAATAAATCCCATAAACAAGCTTCTGATAATGTGGATATCTCTGCTTGGACGGAGTTAAGACTTCAGAAATATAGGACACTGGGCGCTGAACTTTGTAGGCTTTGCCTTCTTCTTCCCACTCGACCATGAGTATTGTACTGACAACTTGTCCAGTGGCTGCAATATAAAGCAGTAAAGGCTCTTTGCTGATTGGGGCAGCCAGCACCGGCTAGGTGGAAAGCAGGGCTTTGAGCTCTGCAAACGCTGCGTCAGCTTCAGGGGTCCACTCGAACTTGTCAGATTTCTTCATCAATCGGTAAAGAGGCAATGCCTTTTCACCGAGACAAGAAATGAATCGGCACAATGCGGCCAAGCAACCAGTAAGCTTCTGAACATCATGCACACGCACGGGGCATTTCATTCGGAGGATGGCACCAACTTTTTCTGGGTTTGCATCGATCCCTCGCTCGGAAACAAGGAAACCGAGTAACTTTCCACCTGGGACTCCGAATGTGCACTTCGACGGGTTAAGTTTGATATCATATCTTCTCAAATTGGCAAAGGTTTCGGCGAGGTCAGTCAGTAGGTCAGAACCTTTACGTGACTTGACCATGATATCGTTCATGTATGCTTCCACATTCCGACTGATTTGAGTGAGCAAACACTTCTGAATCATGCGCATGAATGTGGCACCAGCATTCTTGAGACCAAAGGGCATGGTAACATAGCAAAAGCACCTGAACGGGGTGATAAAAGCTGTTTTTATTTCATCGGGTCCATACAGTCGGATCTTATGATACCCCGAATAAGCGTCCAAAAAGGACAAACACTCATCCCGCAGTCGAGTCAACAATTTGGTCGATGCGGGGCAGAGGAGAATGATCTTTCGGGCAGGCCCGATTGATATATTTGAAGTCTATGCACATGCGAAGTCAAATTCAGGCAGTAGCTTTCGCTTAGGATAGCTTTTGGTGTGGCGACTGCCGCCGTATTTGTCTGCAGTGTTGAGTACTTCGCTCCATCTGCTTCTGAGTGCATCTTCCGCAGTTTTGAGCTTCCGTTTCTGCTTTTTCAGGCTACGTGCAGTGGCAACGAGCTTTTTGTGGAGGTTCTTCTGCTCCATGAGCTTGTCCGGCGTAAGGTCGTCCGGAATGCTGTTTTTGCCGGGGAAGGGATGTTCGGTTTGTTTATCCAAGTTGCCCTGTTCGGGCGTTTGCTCGACGGCGTGTTCGTCGTTCGCCGGCTCGTCCTGCTCTATGGCTGGGTCTGTGTGGCTGCTGTTTCTGTCGAGGCGGGACTTGGGGCGGCGCTTACATCGCCGCTTTGATTGCTTTTCGAGTGAACGATCTCTCGTTGCATCCCTGTGTTCCTCGTCGTCACTTCCTTTAGGTGTATCCACCATGTATACGTCATGAGATGAGGTGGCTGTCCAGTGCCCTATAGGCGTTGGTTCATGTTTGTCTCCTACATCATCGTCCATACCGTCGATGTCTTCAGAGTCGAAGTCGAGCACGTCGGTTAAATCATTGACAGTGGCTACAAAGTGGGTGGTGGGTGGGCTTTGAATTTCTTCATCGTCCGTATCCCAACCTTGCTGACCGCAGTCCGGCCAGGGCTCTCCTGATAAAGAGAGATACTTTAGTGATTTCAAAATATCACCAAAGGGCGAGTGTTGAAAGATGTCCGCGGCGGTGAACTCCATGATCGGCGCCCAATCGGATTCGATCGGCGGGGGCGCGGAGGGCTCGGAGTCCGGAGAGGAGTCCGGCTCCTTGGAGTCACGAGCTTCGCAAAGGACAAGGCTGGTGTTCGGCTCGATCGCCAAAGAGATTGCAGCCCCCGAGGCGGTGTCCAACCACCCATCCTCGATCGGCGCAGTTGGCTCCGAATTAAGGGTCGGAGCCGATGCGGGTGCGGCCTCCAGGGCACTGTTCGGCGGTAGAGCTAGATCATGCCCATCGTGACAGCGCGGCGCGCTCGGCTGTGGCTCGAATCCGTCGAAGATCAAGTCCCCGCGGATGTCAGCCGTGTAGTTTAAGCTTCCAAATCTGACCTGGTGGCCAGGGGCGTAGCTTTCGATCTGCTCCAGATGGCCAAGCGAATTGGCCTGCAGTGCGAAGCCGCCGAAGATGAAGATCTGTCCGGGGAAAAGAGTCTCAGCCTGGACAGCGTCGTTGTTGATGATCAGAGGAGCCATCGGGCCTAAAAGTGACGACACAGAGGAACTCTCAATGAAAGCACCAATGTCGGTGTCAAAACCGGCGGATCTCGGGTAGGGGGTCCCGAACTATGCGTCTAGGCGGATGGTAACAGGAGACAAGGGACACGATGTTTTTACCCAGGTTCGGGCCCTCTCGATGGAGGTAAAACCCTACTCCTGCTTGATTAATATTGATGATATGGGTAGTACAAGAGTAGATCTACCACGAGATCAAGGAGGCTAAACCCTAGAAGCTAGCCTATGGTATGATTGTTGTTGTGTCCTACGGACTAAAACCCTCCGGTTTATATAGACACCGGAGAGGGTTAGGGTTACACAGAGTCGGTTACAATGGTAGGAGATCTACATATCCGTATCGCCAAGCTTGCCTTCCACGCCAAGGAAAGTCCCTTCCGGACACGGGACGAAGTCTTCAATCTTGTATCTTCATAGTCCAAGAGTCCGGCTATCCGGACACCCCCTAATCCTGGACTCCCTCAATATGCAAGAGGCAAAGAAATCTATGAAAGAAAAGGGTATTAAAGCTGAAGATCTTAAGAATTTACCTCCTATTGAAGAAATACATGGTCTTAATTTACCGCCTGTTGAAGAAACATATGATCTCAAACCATTACCTATTGAAGAACCTCATGGTCTTGATGACCCGACACAGGTAGTAAAGGTAAATTCTCTCTATAGATATGATAGAGCTGAAATCCCTCCTACTAAAATTGCTAGCCAATGCTTGGATGAGTTTGATAACTTTATGGTTAAGCAAGAAGATTTGAATGCTTATTTTGGTAGACAGTTAAAACAAAATGCTTATATGATCGAACACTTGGGTAATTACATGGCTGATGTTAGAGGTGAACTTAAACTCATTACTAAACATGCTTCTATGGTTACCACTCAAGTAGAACAAGTACTTAAAGCTAAAAATGATTTACTCAATGAAATGAATAGTAAGAAAAATGATTATGCTGTTAGAGTGGCTACTAGAACTGGTAGAATGACTCAGGAACCTTTCTATCCTGAAGGCCACCCTAAGAGAATTGAATAAGATTCTCAGAGAAATAATATTGATGCACCTAGTTCTTCTAAAAAGAAGAAAAAGAAAAATGATAGGACTTTGCATGCTTCTAGTGAATCTATTGCTGAACCACCTAAGAACCCAAATGATATATCTATTTCTGATGTTGAAACACAATCTGGTAATGAACATGAACCTAATGAAAATGTTAATGATGATGTTCATGATGATGCTCAACCTAGTAATGATAATGATATAGAAATTGAACCTGCTGTTGATCTTGATAACCCACAATCAAAGAATCAACGTTATGATAAGAGACACTTTGTTGCTAGGAAACATGGTAAAAAAAGGGAGCCATGGGTTCAGAAACCCATGCCTTTTCCTCCCAAACCATCCAAGAAAAAGGATGATGAGGATTTTGAACGCTTTGCTGAAATGATTAGACCTATCTTTTTGCGTATGCGATTAACTGATATGCTCAAAATGAATCCTTATGCTAAGTATATTAAAGAAATGGTCACTAATAAAAGAAAGATACTGGAAGCTGAAATTTCCACCATGCTTGCTAATTATACTTTTAAGGGTGGAATACCAAAGAAACTTGGAGATCCAGGAGTACCCACTATACCATGCTTCATTAAAAGAAACTATGTTAAAACTGCTTTATGTGATATTGGAGCCGGTGTTAGTGTTATGCCTCTCTCTTTATATCGTAGACTTGATTTGAATAAGTTGACACCTACCGAAATACCTTTGCAAATGGCTGATAAATCAACTGCTATACCTGTCGGTATTTGTGAGGATGTGCCTGTTGTGGTTGCAAACGTTACTATTTTAACGGACTTTGTTATTCTTGATATTCCCGAGGAAGATAGTATGTCTATTATTCTCGGAAGACCTTTTTTGAATACTGCAGGGGCTGTTATTGATTGCAACAAAGGCAATGTCACTTTTCATGTTAATGGCAATGAGCATACGGTACACTTTCCGAGGAAACAACCTCAAGTTCATAGTATCAATTCTATTGGAAAAATTCCATCGATTATATTTGGAGGTTTTGAATTTCCTCTTCCTACTGTCAAGAAGAAATATGATATTCTTATTATAGGGGATGTGCATATCCCCGTTGAGGTAACATAGTGTTATTCGAAATTTCTCCGGTTCCATGTTACTCGGAATGAGTTTGTTAACAAGACCTGATCAACCTTGTTAGTGGATTCCTTTTGATGAGCATGAACTATAACAATCACTTGAATCGAGTGGGAGTTAATCTTCCAGATGAGATAGTGATGTTTCTCCAAAGTCACTGCCACCAAGCTACTAGAGCTTCGTGATGAACTATAACATATCAGGGATAGACATGATGATCCTTGAGCAATTCGCGATGTTTGACACCGCGAAAGAAGAAATCAAATAGAAGCATCAATTGTTGATGGTTAGTAAAACCACTAGTTTCAAGAAGGGCAAGGGCAAGGAAGGGATACTTCATGAAATGACAAAACAGTTGCTGCTCTAGTGAAGAAACCCAAAGTTGAACCCAAAGCCCGAGACTAAGTGCTTCTGTGATAAGGGGAACAGTCACCGAAGCAGAACCACCCTAGATACTTGGTAGATGAGAAGGCAGGCAAGGTCAACAGAAGTATATTGGATATGCATTATATTAATGTGTACTTTACTAGTACTCCTAGTAGCACCAGGGTATTAGATACCAGTTTGGTTGCTAAGTGTTAGTAACTCGAAATAAAAGGCTGCGGAATAAACGGAGACTAGCTAAAGGTGAGATGACGATATGTGTTGGAAGTGTTTCCAAGGTTGATGTAATCAAATATCGTACGCTCCCTCTACCATCGAGATTGGTATTAAAACCTAAATAATTGTTATTTGGTGTTTGTGTTGGGCATAGACATGATTGGATTATGTTTATCGAAATACAGTTATTCATTTAAGGAGAATAATGGTTACTCTGTTTATTTGAATAATACCATCCCGATCGTAGTGATACACATGTTCATGCCAAAAGATATAAGATAGTAATGATAGTACCACATACTTGTGGCACTGCAATTTGAGTCATATTGGTATAAAACGCATGAAGAAGCTCCATTTTGATGGATCTTTGGACTCACTCGTTTTGAAAAGATTGAGACATGCGAACCATGTTTGTTGGTAGATATGCATGAAGAAACTCCATACAGATGGATCGTTTGGACTCACTTGATTTTGAATCACTTGAGACATGCAAATCATACCACGTGGGCAAGATGACTGAAAGGCCTCATTTTCAGTAAGATGGAACAAGAAAGCAACTTGTTGGAAGTAATACATCTTGATGTGTGCAGTCCAATGAGTGCCGAGGCATGTAGTGGATATCATTATGTTCTTACTTCACAGATGATTTGAGTATATTTACTTGATGAATCATGAGTCTGAATTATTGAAAGGTTCAAGTAATTTCAGAGTGAAGTTGAAGATCATCGTGACAAGAGGATGTCTATGATATGATCATAGAGAAGAATATCTGAATTATGAGTTTGGCACAGAATTAAGACATTGTGGAAATTGTTTCACAACTAATACAGCCTGGAACACCATAGTGTGATGGTGTGTCCGAACATCATAACTGCACCCTATTGGATATGATGCATACCATGATGTCTCTTATCGAATTACCACGATAGTTTATGGGTTAGGCATTAGAGACAACCACATTCACTTTAAATAGGGCACCACGTAATTCCGATGAGATGACACCGTATGAACTATGGTTTAGAGAAACCTAAGCTGTCATTTCTTAAAGGTTTGGGGCTGCGACGCTTATGTGAAAAAGTTTCAGGCTGATAAGCTCAAACCCAAAGCGGATAAATGCATCTTCATAGGACACCCAAGGCAGTTGGGTATACCTCTCGTCTCAGATCCGAAAGCAATAGGGATTGTTTCTAGAATCGGGTCCTTTCTCGAGGAAAAGTTTCTCTCGAAAGAATTGAGTGGGAGGATAGTGGAGACTTGATGAGGTTATTGAACCATCATTTCAACTAGTGTGTAGCAGGGGCACAGGGAGTTGTTCCTGTGGCACCTACACCAATTAAAGTGGAAGCTTATGATAGTGATCATGAAACTTCGGATCAAGTCACTACCGAACATCGTAGGACGACAAGGATGCGTGCTACTTCACAGTAGTACGTAATCCTGTCTTGGAAATCATGTTACTAGACAACAATGAACCTACGAGCTATGGAGAAGCGATGGTGGGCCCGAATTCCAAGAATGGCTCGAGGCCATAAAATCCGAGAGAGGATCCATATATGAAAACAAAGTGTAGACTTTGGAAGAACTACTTGATGGTTGTAAGGCTGTTAGGTACATGTGGATTTTAAGAAGAAGACGGACGTGGACGGTAATGTCACCGTCTATGAAGCTCGACTTGTGGCGAAGAGTTCTTCACAAGTTCAAGAAGTTGACTACGATGAGATTTTCTCACCCGTAGCGATGCTTAAGTCCGTCGAAATCATGTTAGCATAAGCTGCATTTATGAAATCTGGCAGATGGATGTCCATGTTGGGGAACGTAGCAGAAATTCAAAATTTTCCTATGTGTCACCAAGATCTATCTATGGAGGGACTAGCAACGAGGGGAAGAAGAGTGCATCTACATACCCTTGTAGATCGCTAAGCGGAAGCGTTCAAGAGAACGGGTTGAAGGAGTCGTACTCGTCGTGATCCAAATCACCGATGATCCTAGTGCCGAACGGACGGCACCTCCGTGTTCAACACACGTACAGCCCGGTGACGTCTCCCATGCCTTGATCCAGCAAGGAGAGAGGGAGAGGTTGAGGAAGACTCCATCCACCAGCAGCACGACGGCGTGGTGGTGGTGGAGGAGCGTGGTACTCCAGCAGGGCTTCGCCAAGCACCGCAAGATATGAGGAGAAAGAGAGGTAGGGCTGCACCAACAGGGAGAGATCAAATCGCATGTGGGCAGCCCCTAGGCCTCAAGTATATATAGGGGAAGGGGAGGGGGCTGCGCCCCCTTTAGGGTTCCCACCCTAAGGGGTGCGGCAGCCCAGATCCCATCTGAGGGAGGCGGCCAAGGGGGGAGGAGAGGGAGGCGCAGGGAGCATGGGCCTTAGGGCCCATCTGCCCTTAGGGTTTGCCCCCCCACCTCCCCTTATGCGCCTTGGGCCCTTGTGGGGGGCGCACCAGCCCACCTGGGGCTGGTCCCCTCCCACACTTGGCCCATGCAGCACTCCGGGGTTGGTGGCCCCACTTGGTGGACCCCCGGGACCCTCCCGGTGGTCCCGGTACGTTACCGATAAAACCCGAAACCTTTCCGGTGACCAAAACAGGACTTCCCATATATAAATCTTTACCTCCGGACCATTCCCGAACTCCTCGTGACGTCCGGGATCTCATCCAAGACTCCGAACAACATTCGGTAACCACATACAAACTTCCTTTATAACCCTAGCGTCATCGAACCTTAAGTGTGTAGACCCTACGGGTTCGGGAACCATGCAGACATGACCGAGACACCTCTCCGGACAATAACCAATAGCGGGATCTGGATACCCATATTGGCTCCCACATGTTCCACGATGATCTCATCGGATGAACCACGATGTCAAGGATTCAATCAATCCCGTATTCAATTCCCTTTGTCTAGTGGTACGATACGTGCCCAAGATTCGATCGTCGGTATCCCGATACCTTGTTCAATCTCGTTACCAGCAAGTCTCTTTACTCGTTCCATAACACATCATCCCATGATCAACTCCTTGATCACATTGTGCACATTATGACGATGTCCTACCGAGTGGGCCCAGAGATACCTCTCCGTCACACGGAGTGACAAATCCCAGTCTCGATTCGTGCCAACCCAACAGACACTTTCGGAGGTACCCGTAGTGCACCTTTATAGCCACCCAGTTATGTTGTGACGTTAGGCACACCCAAAGTATTCCTACGGTATCCGGGAGTTGCACAATCTCATGGTCTAAGGAAAAGATACTTGACATTAGAAAAGCTTTAGCGAACGAACTACACGATCTTTGTGCTAGGCTTAGGATTGGGTCTTGTCCATCACATCATTCTCCTAATGATGTGATCCCGTTATCAACGACATCCAATGTCCATGGTTAGGAAACCGTAACCATTTATTGATCAACGAGCTAGTCAACTAGAGGCTTACTAGGGACATGGTGTTGTCTATGTATCCACACATGTATCTGAGTTTCCTAGCAATACAATTCTAGCATGGATAATAAACGATTATCATGAACAAGGAAATATAATAATAACCAATTTATTATTGCCTCTAGGGCATATTTCCAACAGTCTCCCACTTGCACTAGAGTCAATAATCCAGTTCACATCGCTATGTGACTAACACTCAAGGTCACATCCCCATGTGACTAACACCCAAAGAGTTTACTAGAGTCAATAATCTAGTTCACATTACCATGTGATTAACACTCGATGAGTTCTGGGTTTGATCATGTTATGCTTGTGAGAGATGCTATAGTTAACGGGTCTGAATCTTTCAGATCCGTATGTACTTCGCAAATTTCTATGTCATCTTGTAGATGCAACTACTATGCTACATTTGGAGCTATTCCAAATAACTGTTCTACTATACGAATCCAGTTTACTACTCAGAATAATCTGGATTAGTGTCAAATTTTGCATCGGCGTAACCCTTTACGACGAAGTCTTTTACCACCTCCATAATCGAGAAAATTCCTTAGTCCACTAGTTCCTAAGGATAACTTTGACCGCTGTCCTGTGATCCATTGTTGGATCACTCTTGTACCTCTTGACTGACTCATGGCAAGGCACACTTCAGGTGCGGTACTTAGCATGGCATACCGTATAGAGCCTATGACAGAAGCATACGGGACGACCTTCGTCCTTCCTCTTTCTTCTGCCGTGGTCGAGCTTTAAGTCTTAACTTCATACCTTACAACTTAGGCAAGAACTCCTTCTTTGACTGATCCATCTTGAACACCTTCAAGATCATGTCAAGGTATGTGCTCATTTGAAAGTACCATTAAGCGTTTTGATCTATCCTTATGGATCTTGATGCGCAATGTTCAAGTAGCTTAATCCAGGCTTTCCATTGAAAAACACTTTCCAAATAACCCTATATCCTTTCCAAAAATTCTACGTCATTTCTGATCAACAATATGTCAACAACATATATTCATCAGAAATTCTATAGTGCTCCCACTCACATCTTTGGAAATACAAGTTTCTCATAAACTTTGTATAAACCCAAAATCTTTGATCATCATCAAAGCATACATTCCAACTCCGAGATACTTACTCCAGTCCCTAGAAGGATTGCTGGAGCTTTGCATACTTATTAGCATCTTTAAGGATTGACAAAACCTTCCGGTTGTATCACATACAACCTTTCCTCAAAAAACTCGTCGAGGAAACAATGTTTTGACATCCTATCTGCAAGATTTCATAAATAATGCAGCAATCGCTAATATAATTCCAACAGACTCTTAGCATCGCGACGAGTGAGAAAGTCTCATCGTAGTCAACTCCTTGAACTTGTCGGAAAACATCTTAACGACAAGTCGAGCTTTCTTAATGGTGATACTTACCATCATTGTCCGCCTTCCTTTTAAAATCCATATGTACCTAACAGCCTTACGACCATCAAGTAGTTCTTCCAAAGTCTACACTTTGTTTTCAAATATGGATCCTCTCTCGGATTATATGGCCTCGAGCCATTTTGGAATCCAGGCCCACCATCGCTTCTCCATAGCTCGTAGGTTCATTGTTGTCTAGCAACATGACTTCCAAGACAGGATTATGTACCACTCTGAAGTAGTACACATCCTTGTCGTCCTACGAGGTTTGGGAGTGACTTGATCCGAAATCTCATGATCAATATCATAAGCTTCCACTTCAATTGGTGTAGGTGCCACAGGAACAACTCTTTGTGCCCTGCTATACACTAGTTGAAGTGACGGTTCAATAACCTCATCAAGTCTCCACCATCCTCCCACTCAATTCCTTCGAGAGAAACTTTTCCTCGAGAAAGGACCCGATTCTAGAAACAATCCCTTATTGCTTTCAGATCTGAGACAGGAGGTATACCCAACTGTTTTGGGTGTCCTATGAAGATGCATTTATCCGCTTTGGGTTCGAGCTTATCAGCCTGAAACTTTTTAACATAAGCGTCGCAGCCCCAAACTTTTAAGAAATGACAGCTTAGGTTTCTCTAAACCATAGTTCATACGGTGTCATCTCATCGGAATTACGTGGTGCCCTATTTAAAGTGAATGTGGTTGTCTCTAATGCCTAACCCATAAACTATCGTGGTAATTCGATAAGATACATCATGGTATGCATCATATCCAATAGGGTGCAGTTATGATGTTCGGACACACCATTACACTATGGTGTTCTAGGCTGTATTAGTTGTGAAACAATTTCCACAATGTCTTAATTCTGTGCCAAACTCGTAATTCATATATTCATCTCCATGATCATATCATAGACATTTTATCCTCTTGTCACGACGATCTGTCAACTTCACCCTGAAATTACTTGAACCTTTCAATAATTCAGACTCGCGATTCATCAAGTAAATATACTCAACATTTACTCAAATCATCTGTGAAGTAAGAATATAACGATATCCACTACACGCCTCAGCACTCATTGGACTGCGCACATCAAAATGTATTACTTCCAACAAGTTGCTTTCTAGTTCCATTTTACTGAAAACGAGGCTTTCAGTCATCTTGCCCATGTGGTATGATTTGCATGTCTCAAGTGACTCAAAATCAAGTGAGTCCAAACGGTCCATTTGCATGGAGTTTCTTCATGCATATACACCAATAGACATGGTTCGTATGTCTCAAACTTTTCAAAAACGAGTGAGCCCAAAGATCCATCAACATGGAGCTTCTTCATGCGTTTTATACCGATATGACTTACGTGGCAGTGCCACAAGTAGGTGGTACTATCATTGCTATCTTATATCTTTTGGCATGAACATGTGTATCACTACGATCGAGATTTAATAAACCATTCATTTTAGGTGCAAGACCATTGAAGGTATTATTCAAATAAACAGAGTAACCATTATTCTCCTTAAATGAATAACCGTATTGCGATAGACATAATCCAATCATGTCTATTCTCAACGCAAACACCAAATAACAATTATTTAGGTTTAACACCAATCTCGATGGTAGAGGGAGCGTGCAATGCTTGATCATATCAACATTGGAAACACTCCCAACACATATCGTTAGCTCACCTTTAGCTAGTCTCCGTTATTCCGCAACCTTTTATTTCGAGTTTACTAACATTTAGCAACCGAACCGGTATCTAATACCATGGTGCTACTGAGAGTACTAGTAAAGTACACATTAACACAATGTATATCCAATATACTTCTATCGACCTTGCCAGCCTTCTCATCTACCAAGTATCTAGGGTAATTCTGCTCCAGTGGCTGTTCTTCTTATTACAGAAGCACTTAGTCTCGGGTTTGGGTTCAACCTTGGGTTTCTTCAGTAGAGCAGCAGCTGAATTGCTGTTTCATGAAGTATCCCTTCTTGCCCTTCTTGAAACTAGTGGTTTCACCAACCATCAACAATTGATGCTCCTTCTTGATTTCTACTTTTGTGGTGTCAAACATCGCGAATATCTCAAGGATCATCATATATGTCCCCGATATATTATAGTTCATCACGAAGCTCTAGCAGCTTGGTGGTAATGACTTCGGGGAAACATCACTATCTCATCTGGAAGATTAACTCCCACTCGATTCAAATGATTGTTGTACTCAGACAATCTGAGCACAAGCTCAACAATTGAGCTTTTCTCCCTTAGTTTGCAGGCTAAGAAAATCGTCGGAGGTTTTATACCTCTTGACATGGGCACGAGCCTGAAATCCCAATTTCAGCCCTCGAAACATCTCATATGTTTCACGACGTTTTAAAACGTCTTCGTTGCCTCAACTCTAAACCGTTTAACTGAACTATCACGTAGTTATCAAAATGTGTATGTCAGATGTTCGCAACATCCACAGACGACGTTCGAGGTTCAGCACACTGAGCGGTGCATTAAGGACATAAGCCTTCTATGAAGCAATGAGGACAATCCTCAGTTTACGGACCTAGTCCGCATAATTGCTACTATCAACTTTCAACTAAATTTTCTCTAGGAACATATCTAAACAGTAGAACTGAAGCGCGAGCTACGACATAATTTGCGAAGACCTTTTGACTATGTTCAGGATAATTAAGTTCATCTTATGAACTCCCACTCAGATAGACATCCCTCTAGTCATCTAAGTGATTACATGATCTAAGCCAACTAGGCCGTGTCCGATCATCACGTGAGACGGACTAGTCAAAATCGGTGAACATCTTCATGTTGATCGTATCTGCCATACGACTCATGCTCGACCTTTCGGTCTTCTGTGTTCTGAGGCCATGTCTGTACATGCTAGGCTCGTCAACACCCGTTGTATTCAAACGTAAGAATCTATCACACCCGATCATCACGTGGTGCTTCGAAACGACGAACTTTCGCAATGGTGCACAGTTAGGGGGAACACTTTCTTGAAATTTTAGTGAGGGATCATCTTATTTACTACCGTCGTTCTAAGCAAATAAGATGTATAAACATGATAAACATCACATGCAATCAAATAGTGACATGATATGGCCAATATCATATTGCTCCTTTTGATCTCCATCTTCGGGGCTCCATGATCATCATCGTCACCGGCATGACACCATGATCTCCATCATCATGATCTCCATCATCGTGTCTTCATGAAGTTGTCTCGCCAACTATTACTTCTACTACTACAGCTAACGCTTAGCAATAAAGTAAAGTAATTACATGACGTTTATGTTGACACACAGGTCATAAATAAATTAAGACAACTCCTATGGCTCCTGCCGGTTGTCATACTCATCGACATGCAAGTCGTGATTCCTATTACAAGAACATGATCAATCTCATACATCACATTCTTCTTTGCCATATCACATCACATAGCATACCCTGCAAAAACAAGTTAGACGTCCTCTAATTGTTGTTTGCATGTTTTACGTGGCTGCTATGGGTTCCTAGCAAGAACATTTCTTACCTACGCAAAACCACAACGTGATATGCCAATTGCTATTTACCCTTCATAAGGACCCTTTTCATCGAATCCGATCCGACTAAAGTGGGAGAGACAGACACCCGCCAGCCACCTTATGCAACTAGTGCATGTTTGTCAATGGAACCGGTCTCACGTAAGCGTACGTGTAAGGTTGGTCCGGGCCGCTTCATCCCACAATGCCGCCGAATCAAGATTGGACTAGTAACGGTAAGCATATTGAACAAAATCAACGCCCACAACTACTTTGTTTTCTACTCGTGCATAGAAACTACGCATAGACCTAGCTCTGATACCACTGTTGGGGAACGTAGCAGAAATTCAAAATTTTCCTACGTGTCACCAAGATCTATCTATGGAGAGACCAGCAACGAGAGGAAGAAGAGTGCATCTACATACCCTTGTAGGTCGCTAAGCAGAAGCGTTCAAGAGAACGGGTTGAAGGAGTCGTACTCGTCGTGATCCAAATCACCGATGATCCTAGTGCCGAACGGACGGCACCTCCGTGTTCAACACACGTACAGCCCGGTGACGTCTCCCATGCCTTGATCCAGCAAGGAGAGAGGGAGAGGTTGAGGAAGACTCCATCCAGCAGCAGCACGACGGCGTGGTGGTGGTGGAGGAGCGTGGTACTCCAGCAGGGCTTCGCCAAGCACCGCAAGATATGAGGATAAAGAGAGGTAGGGCTGCACCAACAGGGAGAGATCAAATCGCATGTGGGCAGCCCCTAGGCCTCAAGTATATATAGGGGAAGGGGAGGGGGCTGTGCCCCCTTTAGGGTTCCCACCCCAAGGGGTGCGGCAGCCCAGATCCCATCTGAGGGAGGCGGCCAAGGGGGGAGGAGAGGGAGGCGCAGGGAGCATGGGCCTTAGGGCCCATCTGCCCTTAGGGTTTGCCCCCCCACCTCCCCTTAGGTGCCTTGGGCCCTTGTGGGGGGCGCACCAGCCCACCTGGGGCTGGTCCCCTCCCACACTTGGCCCATGCAGCACTCCGGGGTTGGTGGCCCCACTTGGTGGACCCCCGGGACCCTCCCGGTGGTCCCGGTACGTTACCGATAAAACCAGAAACCTTTCCGGTGACCAAAACAGGACTTCCCATATATAAATCTTTACCTCCGGACCATTCCGGAACTCCTCATGACGTCCGGGATCTCATCCGGGACTCCGAACAACATTCGGTAACCACATACAAACTTCCTTTATAACCCTAGCGCCATCGAACCTTAAGTGTGTAGACCCTACGGGTTCGGGAACCATGCAGACATGACCGAGACACCTCTCCGGCCAATAACCAATAGCAGGATCTGGATACCCATATTGGCTCCCACATGTTCCACGATGATCTCATCGGATGAACCACGATGTCAAGGATTCAATCAATCCCGTATTCAATTCCCTTTGTCTAGTGGTACGATACGTGCCTGAGATTCGATCATCGGTATCCCAATACCTTGTTCAATCTCGTTACCAGCAAGTCTCTTTACTCGTTCCGTAACACATCATCCCGTGATCAACTCCTTGATTACATTGTGCACATTATGATGATGTCCTACCGAGTGGGCCCAGAGATACCTCTTCGTCACACGGAGTGACAAATCCCAGTCTCGATTTGTGCCAACCCAACAGACACTTTCGGAGATACCCGCAGTGCACCTTTATAGCCACCCAGTTACGTTGTGACGTTTGGCACACCCAAAGTATTCCTACGGTATCCGGGAGTTGCACAATCTCATGGTCTAAGGAAAAGATACTTGACATTAGAAAAGCTTTAGCGAACGAACTACACGATCTTTGTGCTAGGCTTAGGATTGGGTCTTGTCCATCACATCATTCTCCTAATGATGTGATCCCGTTATCAACAACATCCAATGTCCATGGTTAGGAAACCGTAACCATCTATTGATCAACGAGCTAGTCAACTATAGGCTTACTAGGGACATGGTGTTGTCTATGTATCCACACATGTATCTGAGTTTCCTATCAATACAATTCTAGCATGGATAATAAACGATTATCATGAACAAGGAAATATAATAATAACCAATTTATTATTGCCTCTAGGGCATATTTCCAACAGTCCAAACAAGTTTCCTTACCAGTTTTCGTAAGGAAAGGTTGTATGTGATACAATCAGAAAGGTTTTGTCGATCCTAAGGATGCTAAAAGGTATGCAAGCTCTAGCGATCCTTCCATGGACTAGAGCTAGCATCTCGGAGTCGGAATATACACTTTGATGGAGTAATCAAAGTTTATGGGTTTATACAAAGTTTGTTAGAAACTTGTATTTACAATAAAGTGAGTGGGAGCACTACGACATTTCTGATAAGTATATGTGGATGACATATTGTTGATCCGAAATGATGAAGAATTTCTGGAAAGCATATAGGGTTATTTGAAAAGTGTTTTTCAATGGAAAACCTGGATTAAGCTACTTGAACATTGAGCATCAAGATCTGTAAGGATAGATCAAAACGCTTAATGGTACTTTCAAATGAGCACATACCTTGACATGATCTTGAAGGTGTTCGAGATTAATCATTCAAAGGAGTTCTTGCCTGAGTTGTAAGGTATGAAGTTAAGACTTAAAGCTCGACCACGGCAGAAGAAAGAGGAAGGACGAAGGTCGTCCCCTATGCTTTTGTCATAGGCTCTATACGGTATGCCATGCTGAGTACCGCACCTGATGTGTGCCTTGCCACATGTCTGGCAAGAGGGTACAAAGGTGATCTAGGAGTAGATCACCAGATAGTGGTCAAAATTATCCTTAGAGGAATAAGGATATGTTTCTCGGTTATGGAGGTGATAAAGAGTTCGACATAAAGAGTTACGTCGATGCAAGCTTAACACCTATCCGGATAGCTCTCAGCAGAGATACCAGATACGTATAATGGAGCAACAATTTAGAATAGCTCCAAGTAGAACAGTTATTTGAAATGGCTCCAAATATAGCGTAGTAGCTGCATCTACAATGTGACATAGAGATTTGCGAAGTACATACGGATCTGCAAGGTTCAGACCCATTGACTATAACATCACTCACAAGCATAACATGATCAAACCCAGAACTCATGGAGTGTTAATCACATGGTAATGTGAACTAGATTATTGACTCTAGTAAACTCTTTGGGTGTTAGTCACATGGGGATGTGACCTTGA
This sequence comes from Triticum urartu, assembly GCF_003073215.2. Lineage (NCBI taxonomy): Eukaryota > Viridiplantae > Streptophyta > Magnoliopsida > Poales > Poaceae > Triticum > Triticum urartu. The sequence goes on along the minus strand of NC_053027.1, from coordinate 13,457,418 downwards.
GTGTTAATCACATAGCGATGTGAACTGGATTATTGACTCTAGTGCAAGTGGGAGACTATTGGAAATATGCCCTAGAGGCAAGAATAAATTAGTTATTATTATATTTCCTTGTTCATGATAATCGTTTATTATCCATGCTAGAATTGTATTGATAGGAAACTCAGATACATGTGTGGATACATAGACAACACCATGTCCCTAGTAAGCCTCTAGTTGACTAGCTCGTTGATCAATAGATGGTTACGGTTTCCTGACCATGGACATTGGATGTCGTTGATAACGGGATCACATCATTAGGAGAATGATGTGATGGACAAGACCCAATCCTAAGCCTAGCACAAAGATCGTGTAGTTCGTATGCTAAAGCTTTTCTAATGTCAAGTATCATTTCCTTAGACCATGAGATTGTGCAACTCCCGGATACCGTAGGAATGCTTTGGGTGTACCAAACGTCACAACGTAACTGGGTGGCTATAAAGGTGCACTACAGGTATCTCCGAAAGTGTCTGTTGGGTTGGCACGAATCGAGACTGGGATTTGTCACTCCGTGTGACGGAGAGGTATCTCTGGGCCCACTCGTAGGACATCATCATAATGTGCACAATGTGACCAAGGAGTTGATCATGGGATGATGTGTTACGCAACGAGTAAAGAGACTTGCCGGTAACGAGATTGAACAAGGTATCGGATATCGACGATCGAATCTCGGGCAAGTACAATACCGCTGGACAAAGGGAATTGTATACGGGATTGATTGAATCCTCGACATTGTGGTTCATCCGATGAGATCATCGTGGAACATGTGGGAGCCAACATGGGTATCCAGATCCCGCTGTTTGTTATTGGCCAGAGAGGTGTCTCGGTCATGTCTGCATGGTTCCCGAACCCGTAGGGTCTACACACTTAAGGTTCGATGACGCTAGGGTTATAGGGAAAGTATGTACGTGGTTACCGAATGTTGTTCGGAGTCCCGGATGAGATCCCGGATGTCACGAGGAGTTACGAAATGGTCTGGAGGTAAAGATTTATATATGGGAAGTCCTGTTTTGGTCACCGGAAAAGTTTCGGGTGCTATCGGTAACGTACCGGGGCCACCGGGAGGGTCCCGGGGGTCCACCAGGTGGGGTTACCTGCCCCAGAGGGCTGCGTGGGCCAAGTGTGAGAGGGGACCAGCCCCAGGTGGGCTGGTGCGCCCCCCCACCAGGGCCCAAGGCGAAGAGAGAAGGGAAAAGGGGGAAACCCTAGGCTCAGATGGGCCTAAGGCCCACCTAGTGGTGCGCCCCCCTCTCTCCCCCCTTGGCCGCCCCCCTAGATGGGATCTAGGGCTGGCCGCCGCCCCTAGGGGTGGAAACCTAGGTGGGGGCGCAGCCCCTCCCTTTCCCCTATATATAGTGGGGGTTTTGGGATGCCATAGACACGAGAACATCTCCTTCTTGGCGCAGCCCTACCCCTCTCCCTCCTCGTCTCTTGCGGTGCTTGGCGAAGCCCTGCTGGAGTACCACGCTCCTCCACCACCACCACACCGTCGTGTTGCTGCTGGACGGAGTCTTCCCCAACCTCTCCTTCTCCCCTTGCTGGATCAAGGCGTGGGAGACGTCACCGGGCTGCATGTGTGTTGAACGCGGAGGTGCCGTCTGTTCGGCACTAGGATCATCGGTGATTTGGATCACGAAGAGTACGACTCCATCAACCCCGTTCACTTGAACGCTTCCGCTTAGCGATCTACAAGGGTATGTAGGTGCACTCTCCTTCCCCTCGTTGCTAGATTACTCCATAGATTGATCTTGGTGATGCGTAGAAAATTTTGAATTTCTGCTACGTTCCCCAACACAATATGGTGCACGGGGTTTCGTTGGCCTGCAAAGAAAAGTCTGTGACATGAGACATCCGAAAGGCAACGAAAACGGGAGATTATACATTTATATTGAAGGGGGCCGGTGTGACAGATACCGTGAGGGCGTCGAGCTCAGCCAAAGACGAAGCTGAAGGAAATATGCCCTAGAGGCAATAATAAAGTTATTATTTATTCCTCATATATCATGATAAATGTTTATTATTCATGCTAGAATTTTATTAACCGGAAACATAATACATGTGTGAATATATAAACAAACAGAGTGTCACTAGTATGCCTCTACTTGACTAGCTCGTTAATCAAAGATGGTTATGTTTCCTAACCATGAACAAAGAGTTGTTATTTGATTAACGAGGTCACATCATTAGTTGAATGATCTAATTGACATGACCCATTCCATTAGCTTAGCACCCGATCATTTAGTATGTTGCTATTGCTTTCTTCATGACTTATACATGTTCCTACGACTATGAGATTATGCAACTCCCATTTACCGGAGGAACACTTTGTGTGCTACCAAACGTCACAACGTAACTGGGTGATTATAAAGGTGCTCTACAGGTGTCTCCAAAGGTACTTGTTGGGTTGGCGTATTTCGAGATTAGGATTTGTCACTCCGAATGTCGGAGAGGTATCTCTGGGCCCTCTCGGTAATGCACATCACATAAGCCTTGCAAGCATTACAACTAATATGTTAGTTGTGGGATGATGTATTACGGAACGAGTAAAGAGACTTGCCGGTAACGAGATTGAACTAGGTATTGGATACCGACGACCGAATCTCGGGCAAGTAACATACCAATGACAAAGGGAACAACGTATACTGTTATGCGGTCTGACCGATAAAGATCTTCGTAGAATATGTAGGAGCCAATATGGGCATCCAGGTCCCGCTATTGGTTATTGACCGGAGACATGTCTCGGTCATGTCTACATTGTTCTCGAACCGTAGGGTCCGCACGCTTAACGTTACGATGACAGTTATTATGAGTTTATGCACTTTGATGTATCGAAGGTTGTTCGGAGTCCCGGATGTGATCACGGACATGACGAGGAGTCTCGAAATGGTCGAGACATAAAGATCGATATATTGGAAGCCTATATTTGGACATCGGAATTGTTCCGGGTGAAATCGGCATTTTACCGGAGTACCGGGGGGTTACCGGAACCCCCCCGGGGGTTAATGGGCCTACATGGGCCATAAGGGAGAAGAGAGGGGCCGGCCAGGGCAGGCCGCGCGCCCCCTCCCCCCTAGTCCGAATAGGACAAGGAAGGAGGGGGCGGCGCCCCCTTTCCTCTTCTCCCTCCCCCTTTTCCTTCTCCAACAAGGCAAGAGAGGGGGGAGTCCTCCCGGTGGGAGTAGGACTCCTCCAGGCGCACCCCTTGGGGCCGGCCGCACCCCCCTCCCTCCTTTATATACGGGGGCAGGGGGGCACCCTAGAACACACAAGTCGATCTTCGTGATCGTTCCTTAGCCGTGTGCGGTGCCCCCCTCCACCATATTCCACCTCGGTCATATTGTTGCAGTGCTTAGGCGAAGCCCTGCGCCGGTAGAACATCTTCATCGTCACCACGCCGTCGTGCTGACGGAACTCCTCCCCGAAGCTTTGCTGGATCGGAGCTCGGGGTGCGTCATCGAGCTGAACGTGTGCCAAGAACTCGGAGGTGCCGGAGTAACGGTGCTTGGATCGGTTGGACCAGGAAGACGTACGACTACTTCCTCTACATTGCATCAACGCTTCCACTTCGGTCTACGAGGGTACGTAGACAACACTCTCCCCTCTCGTTGCTATGCATCACCATGATCTTGCGTGTGCGTAGGAATTTTTTTGAAATTACTACGTTCCCCAACAGTGGCATCCGAGCCTAGGTTTTATGGTTTGATGTTATTTGCACGAGTAGAACACAAGTGAGTTGTGGGAGATATAAGTCATACTGCCTACCAGCATGTCATACTTTGGTTCGGCGGTATTGTTGGATGAAGCGGCCCAGACCGACATTACGCATACGCTTACGCGAGACTGGTTCTACCGCCGTGCTTTGCACACAGGTGGCTGGCGGGTGTCAGTTTCTCCAACTTTAGTTGAACCGAGTGTGGCTACGCCCGGTCCTTGCGAAGGTTAAAACGGCATCAACTTGACAAACTATCGTTGTGGTTTTGATGCGTAGGTGAGATTGGTTCTTGCTTAAGCCCGTAGCAGCCACGTGAAACTTGCAACAAACAAAGTAGAGGACGTCTAACTTGTTTTTGCAGGGCATGTTGTGATGTGATATGGTCAAGACATGATGCTAAATTTTATTGTATGAGATGATCATGTTTTGTAACCGAGTTATCGGCAACTGGCAGGAGCCATATGGTTGTCGCTTTATTGTATGCAATGCAATCGCCCTGTAATGCTTTACTTTATCACTAAGTGGTAGCGATAGTCGTAGAAGCATAAGATTGGCGAGACGACAACGATGCTACGATGGAGATCAAGGTGTCGCGCCGGTGACAATGGTGATCATGACGGTGCTTCGAAGATGGAGATCACAAGCACAAGATGATGATGGCCATATCATATCACTTATATTGATTGCATGTGATGTTTATCTTTTTTATGCATCTTATCTTGCTTTGATTGACGGTACCATTATAAGATGATCTCTCACTAAATTATCAAGAAGTGTTCTCCCTGAGTATGCACCGTTGCCAAAGTTCGTCGTGCCCAGACACCACGTGACGATCGGGTGTGATAAGCTCTACGTCCATCTACAACGGGTGCAAGCCAGTTTTGCACACGCAGAATACTCGGGTTATACTTGACGAGCCTAGCATATGCAGATATGGCCTCGGAACACGGAGACCGAAAGGTCGAGCGTGAATCATATAGTAGATATGATCAACATAATGATGTTCACCATTGAAGACTAATCCATTTCACGTGATGATCGGTTATGGTTTAGTTGATTTGGATCACGTGATCACTTAGAAGATTAGAGGGATGTCTATCTAAGTGGGAGTTCTTAAGTAATATGATTAATTGAACTTAAATTTATCATGAACTTAGTCCCTGATAGTATCTTGCTTCTTTATGTTGATTGTAGATAGATGGCCCGTGCTGTTGTTCCGTTGAATTTTAATGCGTTCCTTGAGAAAGCAAAGTTGAAAGATGATGGTAGTAATTACACGGACTGGGTCCGTAACTTGAGGATTATCCTCATTGCTGCACAGAAGAATTACGTCTTGGAAGCACCGCTGGGTGCCAGGCCTGCTGCAGGAGCAACACCAGATGTTATGAACGTCTGGCAGAGCAAAGCTGATGACTACTCGATAGTTCAGTGTGTCATGCTTTACGGCTTAGAACCGGGACTTCAACGACGTTTTGAACGTCATGGGGCATATGAGATGTTCCAGGAGTTGAAGTTAATATTCCAACAGAATGCCCAGACTGAGAGATATGAAGTCTCCAATAAGTTCTATAGCTGCAAGATGGAGGAGAATAGTTCTGTCAGTGAGCATATACTCAAGATGTCTGGGTATTGTAATCACTTGATTCAACTGGGAGTTAATCTTCCGGATGATTGCGTCATTGACAGAATTCTCCAATCACTTCCACCAAGCTACAAGGGCTTCGTGATGAACTATAATATGCAAGGGATGGATAAGACAATTCCCGAGCTCTTCGCAATGCTAAAGGCCGCGGAGGTAGAAATCAAGAAGGAGCATCAAGTGTTGATGGTCAACAAGACCACTAGTTTCAAGAAAAAGGGCAAAGGGAAAAAGAAGGGGAACTTCAAGAAGAACAGCAAGCAAGTTGTTGCTCAAGAGAATTAACCCAAGTCTGGACCAAAGCCTGAAACTGAGTGCTTCTACTGCAAGCAGACTGGTCACTAGAAGCGGAACTGCCCCAAGTATTTGGCGGATAAGAAGGATGGCAAGGTGAACAAAGGTATATGTGATATACATGTTATTGATGTGTACCTTACTAGAGCTCGCAGTAGCACCTGGGTATTTGATACTGGTTCTGTTGCTAATATTTGCAACTCGAAATAGGGACTACGGATTAGGCGAACACTGGCAAAGGACAAGGTGACGATGCGCGTGGGAAATGGTTCCAAAGTCGATGTGATCGCGGTCGGCACGCTACCTCTACATCTACCTTCAGGATTTGTATTAGACCTAAATAATTGTTATTTGGTGCCAGCGTTGAGCATGAACATTATATCTGGATCTTGTTTAATGCGAGACGGTTATTCATTTAAATCAGAGAATAATGGTTGTTCTATTTATATGAGTAATATCTTTTATGGTCATACACCTTTGAAGAGTGGTCTATTTTTGATGAATCTCGATAGTAGTGATACACATATTCATAATGTTGAAGCCAAAAGATGCAGAGTTGATATTGATAGTGCAACTTAGTGGTGGCACTGCCGTTTAGGTCATATCGGTGTAAAACGCATGAAGAAACTCCATACTGATGGACTTTTGGAACCACTTGATTATGAATCACTTGGTACTTGCGAACCGTGCCTCATGGGCAAGATGACTAAAACGCAGTTCTCCGGTACTATGGAGAGAGCAACAGATTTATTGGAAATCATACATACAGATGTATGTGGTCCGATGAATGTTGAGGCTCGTGGCGGATATCGTTATTTTCTCACCTTCACAGATGATTTAAGCAGATATGGGTATATCTACTTAATGAAACATAAGTCTGAAACATTTGAAAAGTTCAAAGAATTTCAGAGTGAAGTTAAAAATCATCGTAACAAGAAAATAAAGTTTCTACGATCTGATCGTGGAGGAGAATATTTGAGTTACGAGTTTGGTTTACATTTGAAACAATGCGGAATAGTTTCGCAACTCACGCCACCCAGAACACCACAACGTAATGGTGTGTCCGAACGTCGTAATCGTACTTTACTTGATATGGTGCGATCTATGATGTCTCTTACAGATTTACCGCTATCGTTTTGGGGTTATGCTTTAGAGACGGCCGCATTCACGTTAAATAGAGCACCATCAAAATCCGTTGAGACGACGCCTTATGAACTATGGTTTGGCAAGAAACCAAAGTTGTCGTTTCTTAAAGTTTGGGGCTGCGATGCTTATGTGAAAAAGCTTCAACCTGATAAGCTCGAACCCAAATCGGAGAAATGTGTCTTCATAGGATACCAAAAGGAAACTGTTGGGTACACCTTCTATCACAGATCCGAAGGCAAGATATTCGTTGCCAAAAATTGATCCTTTCTAGAGAAGGAGTTTCTCTCGAAAGAAGTGAGTGGGAGGAAAGTAGAACTTGATGAGGTGACTGTACCTGCTCCCTTATTGGGAAATAGCACATCACAGGAACCGGTTTCTATGACGTCTAAACCAATTAGTGAGGAAGTTAATGATGATGATCATGGAACTTCAGATCAAGTTACTACAGAACCTCGTAGATCAACCAGAGTAAGATCCGCACCAGAGTGGTACGGCAATCCTGTTCTGGAAGTCATGCTACTAGATCATGATGAACCTACGAACTATGAAGAAGCGATGGTGAGCCCAGATTCCGCAAAATGGCTTAAAGCCATGAAATCTGAGATGGGATCCATGTATGAGAACAAAATGTGGACTTTGGTTGACTTTCCCGATGGTCGGCAAGAAATTGAGAATAAATGGATCTTCAAGAAGAAGACTGACGCTGACAGTAATGTTACTGTCTACAAAGCTCGACTTGTCGCAAAAGGTTTTCGACAAGTTCAAGGGATTGACTACGATGAGACCTTCTCACCCGTAGCGATGCTTAAGTCTGTCCGAATCATGTTAGCAATTGCCGCATTTTATGATTATGAAATTTGGCAAATGGATGTAAAAACTGCATTCCTAAATGGATTTCTGGAAGAAGAGTTGTATATGATGCAACCAGAAGGTTTTATTGATCCAAAGGGAGCTAACAAAGTGTGCAAGCTCCAGCGATCCATTTATCGACTGGTGCAAGCCTCTCGGAGTTGGAATAAACGCTTTGATAGTGTGATCAAAGCATTTGGGTTTGTACAGACTTTTGGAGAAGCCTGTATTTACAAGAAAGTGAGTGGGAGCTCTGTAGCATTTCTGATATTATATGTGGATGACATATTACTAATCGGAAATGATATAGAATTTCTAGATAGCATAAAAGGATACGTGAATAAGAGTTTTTCAATGAAAGACCTCGGTGAAGCTGCTTACATATTGGGCATTAAGATCTATAGAGATAGATCAAGACGCTTAATTAGACTTTCACAAAGCACATACCTTGACAAAGTTTTGAAGAAGTTCAAAATGGATCAAGCAAAGAAAGGATTCATGCCTGTGTTACAAGGTGTGAAGTTGAGTAAGACTCAATGCCCAACCACTGCAGAAGATAGAGAGAAAATGAAAGATGTTCCCTATGCTTCAGCCATAGGCTCTATCATGTATGCAATGCTGTGTACCAGACCTGATGTGTGCCTTGCTATAAGTTTAGCAGGGAGGTACCAAAGTAATCCAGGAGTGGATCACTGGACAGCGGTCAAGAACATCCTGAAGTACCTGAAGAGGACTAAGGATATGTTTCTCGTATATGGAGGTGACAAAGAGCTCATCGTAAACGGTTACGTTGATGCAAGCTTTTACACTGATCCGGACGATTCTAAATCGCAAACTGGATACGTGTTTACATTAAACGATGGAGCTGTCAGTTGGTGCAGTTCTAAACAAAGTGTCGTGGCGGGATCTACATGTGAACCGGAGTACATAGCTGCTTCGGAAGCAGCAAACGAAGGAGTCTGGATGAAGGAGTTCATATCCGATCTAGGTGTCATACCTAGTGCATCGGGTCCAATGAAAATCTTTTGTGACAATACTGGTGCAATTGCCTTGGCAAAGGAATCCAGATTTCACAAGAGAACCAAGCACATCAAGAGACGCTTCAATTCCATCCGGGATCTAGTCCAGGTGGGAGACATAGAGATTTGCAAGATACATACGGATCTGAATGTAGCAGACCCGTTGACTAAGCGACTTCCACGAGCAAAACATGATCAGCACCAAGGCTCCATGGGTGTTAGAATCATTACTGTGTAATCTACATTATTGACTCTAGTGCAAGTGGGAGACTGAAGGAAATATGCCCTAGAGGCAATAATAAAGTTATTATTTATTTCCTTATATCATGATAAATGTTTATTATTCATGCTAGAATTGTATTAACCGGAAACATAATACATGTGTGAATACATAGACAAACAGAGTGTCACTAGTATGCCTCTACTTGACTAGCTCGTTAATCAAAGATGGTTATGTTTCCTAACCATGAACAAAGAGTTGTTATTTGATTAACGAGGTCACATCATTAGTTAAATGATCTGATTGACATGACCCATTCCATTAGCTTAGCACCCGATCGTTTAGTATGTTGCTATTGCTTTCTTCATGACTTATACATGTTCCTATGACTATGAGATTATGCAACTCCCGTTTACCGGAGGAACACTTTGTGTGCTACCAAACGTCACAATGTAATTGGGTGATTATAAAGGTGCTCCACAGGTGTCTCCAAAGGTACTTGTTGGGTTGGCGTATTTCGAGATTAGGATTTGTCACTCCGATTGTCGGAGAGGTATCTCTGGGCCCTCTCGGTAATGCACATCACATAAGCCTTGCAAGCATTGCAACTAATGTGTTAGTTGTGAGATGATGTATTACGGAACGAGTAAAGAGACTTGCCAGTAACGAGATTGAACTAGGTATTGGATACCGATGATCGAATCTCGGGCAAGTAACATACCGATGACAAAGGGAACAACATATATTGTTATGCGGTCTGACCGATAAAGATCTTCGTAGAATATGTAGGAACCAATATGGGCATCCAGGTCCCGCTATTGGTTATTGACCGGAGACGTGTCTCGATCATGTCTACATTGTTCTCGAACCGTAGGGTCCGCACGCTTAAGGTTTCGATGATAGTTATATTATGAGTTTATGTATTTTGATGTACCGAAGGTTGTTCGGAGTCCCGGATGTGATCATGGACATGACGAGGAGTCTCGAAATTGTCGAGACATAAAGATCGATATATTGGACGACTACATTCGGACACCGGAAGTGTTCCGGGTGATTTCGGATAAAACCGGAGTGCCGGAGGGGTTACCGGAACCCCCCGGGGAAGTAATGGGCCTTAGTGGGCCTGAGGGGAGAGAGAGGGCAGCAGCCCAGGAGGTGGCGCGCCCCCTCATGGGGAGTCCGAATAGGACTAGGAGGGGGGCGCGGCCCCCCTTTCCCTCTCCCTCTCCCTCTCTTTCCTTCCCCCTCTCTCTTCCTAGTTGGACTAGGAAAGGGGAGTCCTACTCCCACTAGGAGGAGGACTCCCCCCTCCCTTTGGCGCGCCCCATAGGGCCGGCCGGCCTCCCCCCTTGCTCCTTTATATACGGGGGCAGGGGGGCACCCTAGGACACACAAGTTGATCTTCGCGATCGTTCCTTAGCCGTGTGCGGTGCCCCCCTCCACGATATTACACCTCGATCATATTGTAGCGGTGCTTAGGCGAAGCCCTGCGACGGTAGAACATCAAGATCGTCACCACGCCGACGTGCTGACGGAACTCCTCCCCGAAGCTTTGCTGGATCGGAGCCCGGGGAGCGTCATCGAGCTGTACGTGTGTCAAGAACTCGGAGGTGCCGGAGTAACGGTGCTTGGATCGGTTGGACCGGGAAGACGTACGACTACTTCCTCTACGTTGCGTCAACGCTTCCGCTTCGGTCTACGAGGGTACGTAGACAACACTCTCCCCTCTCGTTGCTATACATCACCATGATCTTGCGTGTGCGTAGGAATTTTTTTGAAATTACTACGTTCCCCAACACATCCAAACCGGTTGAAGATATCCCAAGCTACCATCTCCCAGCGGATAGATCCAGTAACCAAATGCTCCCTGGCCTCCATCGGAGTGAGTAGCGACCACGAACGGATCACAGCCGTGGCTCGGAAAATAACCTTGAAAAAGTGAATACGTGATGTTCTGTTAAAGACCAAATCATTTCTGCAATTTCAGATAGTCCACAGCAAAGCGCAAACTCCAGCATGAATATGTCTCGGTAAGTCACGCTCAAACCCATCAAGCCATGTCCCAAATAACGTGTTGACAGAATTCGGTGGAGTAATATTAAAAACAATGTGGACCAGGCGCCAAAGAACTTTGGCTAACGGGCAATCAAGAAAGAGGTGTTTGATTGTTTCATCCCGATGACAGAAACTACACCTAGTAGGTCCTGTCCAATTACGCTTTATCAAGTTGTCCTTTGTTAAAATAACTTGTTTATGGACAAACCACATAAACACTTTTATTTTCAATGGAACTTTGACCGCCCAAACATGCTTGGAGGTAGGAATGGAGCTCGAATTAATAACATCAATGTACATTGATTTAACTGTGAATACTCCAGACCTAGTCAGCTTCCAGCGTAATTCATCGGGTTGTTGAGAAAGCTGAACCTCCATCAGTCTCCTAACTAGATGGAGCCATTCTTCCCAACGATTGCCCGCTAGCGACCGTCTAAATTGAACATTAAGGGGGATAGATTGAAATACCGTCGCAACGAACACCTCGCATCGTTGAACAATACGATATAAAGACGGATACTGAATGGCCAAAGGTGTCTCTCCGAGCCAAGTATCCTCCCAGAAACGCGTACCGGCGCCGTTGCCAATAATAAACTTTGTCCTATGAAACAAGGATTGTTTGACTTTCATCAGTCCTTTCCAGAAAGGCGAGTCTGTCGGCCTGACTGTCATCTGGGACAAAGTTTTTGTCTGAAGGTACTTACTACGAAGGATTTGCGCCCACGTGGCATCGGTGTCAGTGGACAACTTCCACAGCCACTTACTGAGAAGGCATCTATTCTTAACTTCAAGATTCTCAATACCAAGACCCCCTTGGTCTTTCGGTCTACAGATGATATCCCATTTAGCTAACCGGTATTTTCTTTTGAGTTCATCACCCTGCCAAAAGAAACGCGATCGATAAAAGTCCAGTCTTTTCCTGACACCAACTGGGACTTCAAAGAACGATAAGAGAAACATAGGCATACTCGTGAGCACCGAATTTATCAGAATTAATCGGCCTCCGTATGACATGAGCTTGCCCTTCCAGCAACTCAGTTTCTTCTCAAATCGGTCTTCAATGCACTTCCATTCTCTGTTTGTCAGCTTACGATGATGGATAGGTATACCTAAGTAAGAGAAAGGTAAATCCCCCAACTCGCACCCAAACAATTGCCTATAAGCCTCATGTTCGTCCTTGGCTCTACCAAAGCAAAACAACTCGCTCTTATGAAAGTTAATCTTTAACCCGGTCAATTGTTCGAAAAGGCATAACACCAGCTTCATATTTCTCACCTTGGCCAAGTCATGCTCCATAAAGATGATTGTATCATCAGCGTACTGAAGAATGGAGACACCTCCATCAACAAGATGAGGTACCAAGCCACCTACTTGACCATTCTCCTTAGCCCGTCCTATCAAAATTGCTAACATATCAACCACAATGTTAAACAAGATAGGGGACATCAGATCTCCTTGTCTGAGGCCTTTATGTGTCTGGAAGTAATGACCAATATCGTCATTCACTTTAATTCCCACACAACCTTTTTGCGTAAACGATTCGACCTGGCGGCGCCAGGCTTCATCAAAACCTTTCATACGCAATGCCTGTTGGAGGAATGGCCATTTGACTTTATCGTACGCCTTCTCGAAATCCACCTTAAAAACTACACCATCTAATTTTTTAGAATGGATTTCATGGAGCGTTTCATGAAGGACTACCACCCCTTCAAGGATGTTTCTGTCCGGCATGAAAGCAGTTTGGGATTGTTGCACCACAGAATGCGCAATCTGTGTGAGCCTATTAGTCCCGACCTTGGTGAAGATTTTGAAACTAACATTGAGAAGGCATATCGGCCTGAACTGCACAATTCTCACAGCATCCGTCTTCTTAGGAAGCAGTGTGATTGTTCCAAAATTCAAATGAAATAAGTGAAGCTGCCCAGAGAAGAGATCATGAAACATCGGTAACAAATCCCCCTTAATAATGTGCCGACACTTTTTGTAAAACTCGACCGGGAATCCATCCGGTCCTGGAGCCTTATTGTTTTTCATCTATGCAATAGCATCAAACACCTCCTTCTCAGAGAATGGGGCAACCAGAATATCATTATCAGCAGCCGACAGTTGAGGCACATCCTCAGTCCTGGACTCATCCAGGGACACACAACTATCCTCCGGAGATCCAAATAACTGCTTGTAATACTCAGATATATAAGTTTTTAGGTTGTCCTGTCCTAGAATAGCGCCCTCATCTTGTTCAAGTTGAAAGATCCTCTTCTTTCTGTGCTTACCATTAGCAATCAAGTGAAAGAATTGAGTATTCGCGTCTCCTTGGACCACTTTGCGGACCTTAGCCCGCAATGCCCATTTCAATTCTTCTTCGCGGAGAAGTTCTTTCAACCTCTTCTCCGCCTTAGTTTTAACCTGAAGTTCTGCTGGCAGCAAAATAGTAGTTTCTGCCTTTATGTCCAGGGCCTGAATAAGAGAAAGGAGCCTGTCCTTTTCAATCTTATACACACCACTAAGGTGCTTAGCCCACCCCCTTAAGAAACTTCTCAAATACCTAATCTTATTCTGCCAACGCTCAACAGAAGTCCTACCTCCAGCACCCTTAGCCCATTCCCTGGCAACCAGGTCCAAGAAACCTTCGCGTTCGAACCAGGCCATCTCGAAGGAAAAGGTATTTTTGTTTCCCACGTGGTTCGGCTCCCCTGAGTCCACGAACAAGGGTGTATGATCGGAAATTCCACGCGAGAGTGCTTGAACCGTTACAAGCGGAAACTTCTGTTCCCACTCCACGCTCGCGAGAACTCGGTCAAGCTTTTCGTAAGTCGAGTTTGGCAAAGCATTAGCCCAGGTAAACTTTCTACCAGAAAGCTCTATCTCCCTCAGATCCAAGCTTTCAAAATTATCATTACTCTTCTCGTCTCACCTCCTAATGATATTGAAATCACCCCCAACTAGAATTGGAAGTTGCTCAGACCCACATATTCGAACAAGGTCCGCCAGAAACTCCGGTTTAAGCTCAGGCTGTGCAGCACCATAAACCGCCACCAATGCCCAATTGAAACCATCAGCTTTTGACCTGACTCGAAACTTAACCGCGAAGTCGCCCATCACTACACTTCGGACTTCAAGCGAATCACACCTCACACCCAGCAAGATACCACCCGATCTTCCTCGCGGAGGGAGGCAATACCAATCGAAATCAACACCACCCACTAGAGAGGAAAGAAACTGGGGCGCAAAGTTTTCTCGACCAGTTTCTGATAGAGCAATAAAGTCTAAACGATGCTCCAAAGATGCCTCAGCAAGAAACCTTCTTTTAGCCAAGTCTTTTAGACCTCTGCTATTCCAAAAGATACCTTTCATAATTCATCATGAAATTTTTTGGTAGTCTGAATCCTAGCACTCCTACGAACTGCAGAATCGGGGTAAATCTTCCATTTCCACTTGTGCTTTGGTTTACTAGGTTCTGCCCCCCGGTCCTCATAACCGGGCTCAGCGGTACTAACAACTGCATTATCTAAAGGCACATCATCATCCTCAGACTCATGGTTGGTTGGTGCTAAATCCGCACACAGATTATCGAGCACTCTGACCCCTAACGCATTAGTCTCATCATCATTCATGGGTTTTACCGCTGCGAGATTACGAATAGTCTCTAAGGCACGCTCCGCCTCCAAATCTAAAAGATCATTCACCGAATTGGAAATTTCACTATCACTAGCCCCGAGTGAAACTCCTAATTGGTTTGCATTATTTATAATCTCCTCATTAGAAAAATGCAACAATAAATTAGATATGTTGACGGACATACCAGTAGAGATCTCAGCATCATGAAGCTTGGCCTGAAGGAAATATGCCCTAGAGGCAATAATAAAGTTATTATTTATTTCCTTATTTCATGATAAATGTTTATTATTCATGCTAGAATTGTATTAACCGGAAACATAATACATGTGTGAATACATAGACAAACAGAGTGTCACTAGTATGCCTCTACTTGACTAGCTCGTTGATCAAAGATGGTTATGTTTCCTAGCCATAGACATGAGTTGTCATTTGATTAACGGGATCACATCATTAGGAGAATGATGTGATTGACTTGACCCATTCCGTTAGCTTAGCACTTGATCGTTTAGTATGTTGCTATTGCTTTCTTCATGACTTATACATGTTCCTATGACTATGAGATTATGCAACTCCCGTTTACCGGAGGAACACTTTGTGTGCTAACAAACGTCACAACGTAACTGGGTGATTATAAAGGTGCTCTACAGGTGTCTCCGAAAGGTACTTGTTGGGTTAGCGTATTTCGAGATTAGGATTTGTCACTCCAATTGTCGGAGAGGTATCTCTGGGCCCTCTCGGTAATGCACATCACTTAAGCCTTGCAAGCATTGCAACTAATGAGTTAGTTGCGAGATGATGTATTACAGAACGAGTAAAGAGACTTGCCGGTAACGAGATTGAAATAGGTATTGAGATACCGACGATCGAATCTTGGGCAAGTAACATACCGATGACAAAGGGAACAACGTATGTTGTTATGCGGTCTGACCGATAAAGATCTTCGTAGAATATGTAGGAGCCAATATGAGCATCCAGGTTCTGCTATTGGTTATTGACCGGAGACGTGTCTTGGTCATGTCTACATAGTTCTCGAACCCGTAGGGTCCGCACGCTTAAGGTTTCGATGACAGTTATATTATGAGTTTATGAGTTTTGATGTACCGAAGGAGTTCGGAGTCCCGGATGAGATCGGGGACATGACGAGGAGTCTCAAAATGGTTGAGACATAAAGATCGATATATTGGACGACTATATTCGGACATCGGAAAGGTTCCGAGTGATTCGGGTATTTTTCGGAGTACCGGAGAGTTACGGGAATTCGCCGGGGAGTATATGGGCCTTATTGGGCCATACGGGAATAGAGGAGAGAGGCCAAAAGGAAGGAGGTGCGCGACCCCTCTCTGGTCCGAATTGGACAAGGGGTGCAGCCCCCTTTTCCTTGTTCCTCTCCCCCTCTTTTCTTCTCTCCTACTCCAACAAGGGAAGGAGGAGTCCTACTCCCGGTGGGAGTAGGACTCCCCCCTTGGCACGCCCTCCTCCTAGGCCGGCCGCCTCCCCCCTTGCTCCTTTATATACGGGGGCAGGGGGCACCCCATAGACACAACAATTGATCCTTGAGATCTATTAGCCGTGTGCGGTGCCCCCTCCACCACAATCCTCGATAATATTGTAGCAGTGCTTAGGCGAAGCCCTGCGACGGTAGAACATCAAGACCGTCATCACGTCGTCGTGATGACGGAACTCATCCCTGACACTTTGCTGGATCGGAGTCCGGGGATCGTCATCGAGCTGAACGTGTGCTAGAACTCAGAGGTGCCGTAGTTTCGGTGCTTGATCGATCGGGCCGTGAAGACGTACGACTACATCAACCGCGTTGTTATAACGCTTCCGCTTTTGGTCTACGAGGGTACGTGGACAACACTCTCCCCTCTCGTTGCTATGCATCACCATGATCTTGCGTGTGCGTAGGGAAATTTTTGAAATTACTACGTTCCCCAACAGTGGTATCAGAGCCAGGTTTTATGCGTAGATGTCACATGCACGAGTAGAACACAAGTGAGTTGTGGGCGATATAAGTCATACTGCTTACCAGCATGTCATACTTTGGTTCGGCGGTATTGTTGGATGAAGCGGCCCGGACCGACATTACGCGTACGCTTACGCGAGACTGGTTCTACCGACGTGTTTTGCACACAGGTGGCTGGCAGGTGTCAGTTTCTCCAACTTTAGTTGAACCAAGTGTGGCTACGCCCGGTCCTTGTGAAGGTTAAAACAGCACCAACTTGACAAACTATCATTGTGGTTTTGATGCGTAGGTAAGAACGGTCCTTGCTAAGCCCGTAGCAGCCACGTAAAACTTGCAACAACAAAGTAGAGGACGTCTAACTTGTTTTTGCAGGGCATGTTGTGCTATGATATGGTCAAGACGTGATGAGATATAAGTTGTTGTATGAGATGATCATGTTTTGTTGAAGTTATCGGCAACTGGCAAAAGCCTTATGGTTGTCTCTCTATTGCATAAGATGCAAGCGCCAAATAATTGCTTTACTTTATCGCTATGCGATAGCAATAGTTGCAAGAGCAATTGTTGGCGAGACGACCATGTGATGACACATTGATATAGATCAAGATGATGGAGATCATGGTGTCATGCCGGTGACAATGGAGTTCATGACGATGCTTTGGAGATGAAGATCAAAGGCACAAGATGATGATGGCCATATCATGTCACATATTATGATTGCATGTGATGTTTATCTTTTATACATCTTATTTTGCTTAGTTTGGCGGTAGCTTTATAAGATGATCTATCACTAAATTATCAAGGTATAAATGTTCTCCCTGAGTATGCATTGTTGTGAAAGTTCTTCGTGTTGAGACACCACGTGATGATTGGGTGTGATAGGCTCTACGTTCAAATACAACGGGTACAAAACAGTTGCACACGCGGAATACTCAGGTTAAACTTGACGAGTCTCGCATATAACAAATATGACCTCGGAACACTGAGACCGAAAGGTCGAGCGTGAATCATATAGTAGATATGATCAACATAGTGATGTTCACCATTGAAACTACTCCATCTCACGTGATGATCGGACATGGTTTAGTTGATA
This sequence comes from Triticum urartu, assembly GCF_003073215.2. Classification (NCBI taxonomy): domain Eukaryota; kingdom Viridiplantae; phylum Streptophyta; class Magnoliopsida; order Poales; family Poaceae; genus Triticum; species Triticum urartu. The sequence goes on along the minus strand of NC_053027.1, from coordinate 13,439,774 downwards.
TGGATCACGTGATCACTTAAAATATTAGAGGGATGTCTATCTAAGTGGGAGTTCTTAAATAATATGATTGATTGAACTTTAATTTATCATGAACTTAGTCCTGGTAGTATTAGCATATCTATGTTGTAGATCAATAGCTCGCGTTTTGTTCCCCTGTTTTATTTTTGATATGTTCCTAGAGAAAATTAAGTTGAAAAATGTTAGTAGCAATGATGCGGATTGGATCCATGATATGAGGACTATCCCCATTGCTGCACAGAAGAATTATGTCCTTAATGCACCGCTAGGTGATAGACCTATTGCAGGAGCAGATGCAGACGTTATGAACGTTTGGCTAGCTCAATATGATGACTACTTGATAGTTTAGTGCACCATGCTTAATGGCTTAGAATCGGGACTTCAAAGACGTTTTGAACATCATGGACCATATGAGATGTTCCAGGAGTTGAAGTTAATATTTCAAGCAAATACCCGAGTTGAGAGATATGAAGTCTCCAACAAGTTCTATAGCTAAAAGATGGAGGAGAATAGCTCAAGCACTGAGCATGTGCTCAGATTGTCTGGGTACTACAATCGCTTGAATCAAGTGGGAGTTAATCTTCCAGATAAAATAGTGATTGACAGAATTCTCTAGTCACCATCACCAAGTTAGTAGAACTTCGTGATGAACTATAATATGCAAGGGAGAACAGAAACGATTCCCAAGCTCTTCGTGAGGCTAAAATCGACGAAGGTAGAAATCAAGAAAGAGCATCAAGTGTTGATGGTTGACAAGACCACTAGTTTCAAGGAAAAGGGCAAAGAGAAGAAATGGGAACTTCAAGAAGAACGGCAAGCGAGTTGCTGCTCAAGTGAAGAAGCCCAAGTCTGGACCTAAACCTGAGACTGAGTGCTTCTACTGCAAAGGAACTGGTCACTGGAAGCGGAACTGCCCCAAGTATTTGGCGGATAAGAAGGATGGCAAAGTGAACAAAGGTATATTTGATATACATGTTATTGATGTGTACTTTACTAGTGTTTATAGCAACCCCTAAGTATTTGATACTAGTTCAGTTGCTATGATTAGTAACTCAAAACGGGAGTTGCAGAATGAACAGAGAGTAGTTAAGGGTGAAGTGACGATGTGTGTTGGAAGTGGTTCCAAGATTGATATGATCATCATCGCACACTCCCTATACTTTCGGGATTAGTGTTGAACCTAAATAAGTGTTATTTGGTGTTTGCGTTGAGCATGAATATGATTTTATCATGTTTATTGCAATATGGTTATTCATTTAAGTAAGAGAATAAATTGTTGTTCTGTTTACATGAATAAAACCTTATATGGTTACACACCTAATGAAAATGGTTCATTGGATCTCGATCGTAGTGATACACATATTCATAATATTGAAACCAAAAGATGCAAAGTTAATAGTGATAGTGCAACTTATTTGTGGCACTGTCGTTTAGGTCATATTGGTGTAAAGCGCATGAAGAAACTCCATGCTGATGCTATTTTGGAATCACTTGATTATGAATCACTTGATGCGTGCGAACCATGCCTTATGGGCAAGATGACTAAAGACTTCGTTCTCCGGAACAATGGAGCGAGCAACTGACTTATTGGAAATAATACATACTGATGTATGCGATCCGATGAGTGTTGAAGCTCGCGACGGGTATCGTTATTTTCTGACCTTCACAGATGATTTGAGCAGATATGGGTATATCTACTTAATGAAACATAAGTCTGAAACATTTGAAAAGTTCAAAGAATTTCAGAGTGAAGTTGAAAATCATTGTAACAAGAAAATAAAGTTTCTACGATCTGATCGTGGAGGAGAATATTTGAGTTACGAGTTTGGTGTACATTTGAAACAATGCGGGATAGTTTCGCAACTCACGCCACCCGGAACACCACAGCGTAATGGTGTGTCTGAATGTCGTAATCGTACTTTACTAGATATGGTGTGATCTATGATGTCTCTTACAGATTTACCGCTATCGTTGTGGGGTTATGCATTAAAGACAGCTGCATTCACGTTAAAAAGGGCACCATCTAAGTCCGTTGAGATGACACAATATGAACTATGGTTTGGCAAGAAACCAAAGTTGTCATTTCTTAAAATTTGGGGTTGTGATGCTTATATGAAAAAGTTTCATCCTGATAAGCTCAAACCCAAATCGGAGAAATATGTCTTCATAGGATACCCAAAGGAGACTGTTGGGTACACCTTCTAATCACAGATCCAAAGGCAAAATATTCGTTGCTAAGAATGGATCCTTTCTAGAGAAGGAGTTTCTCTCGAAAGAAGTGAGTGGGAGGAAAGTAGAACTTGATAAGGGAATTGTACCTTCTCCCGAATTGGAAAGTAGTTCATCACAGAAATCTGTTCCTCTGACTACTACACCAATTAGTGAGGAAGCTAATTATGATGATCATGTAACTTCAGATCAAGTTGCTACCGAATCTCGTAGGTTAACCAGAGTGAGATCCGCACCAGAGTGGTACGGTAATCCTGTTCTGGAGGTCATGCTACTTGACCATGACGAACCTACGAACTATGAGGAAGCGATGATGAGCCCAGATTTCGCAAAATGGTTTGAGGCCATGAAATCTAAGATAGGATCCATGTATGAGAACAAAGTATGGACTTTGGTTGACTTGCCCGATGATCGGCAAGCCATAGAAAATAAATGGATCTTCAAGAGGAAGACGGACGCTGATAGTAGTGTTACTATCTACAAAGCTAGAATTGTCGCAAAAGGTTTTTGACAAGTTCAAGGTGTTGACTACGATGAGAGTTTCTCACTCGTATCTATGCTTAAAGTCTGTCCGAATCATGTTAGCAAATTGCCACATTTTATGAAATCTGGCAAATGGATGTAAAGACTGCATTCCTGAATGGATTTCTGGAAGAAGAGTTGTATATGATGCAACCTGAAGGTTTTATCGATCCAAAGGATGCTAACAAAATATGCAACTTACAGCGATCCATCTATGGACTGGGTGCAAGCATCTCGGAATTGGAATATACGCTTTGATAAGTTGATCAAAGCATATAGTTTTATACAGACTTGCGGTGAAGCCTGTATTTACAATAAAGTGAGTGGGAGCACTATGATATTTCTGATAAGTATATGTGAATGACATATTGTTGATCAGAAATAATGTAGAATTATTCTGCAAAGCATAAAGGAGTGTTTGAAAGGAGTTTTCCAAAGAAAGACCTTGGTGAAGCTGCTTATATATTGAGCATCAAGATCTATAGAGATAGATCAAGACGCTTGATAAGTTTTTTTCAATAAGTACATACCTTGACAAGATTTTGAAGTAGTTCAAAATGGAACAGTCAAAGAAAGAGTTCTTGCCTGTGTTACAAGGTGTGAAGTTGAGTGAAGACTCAAAAGCCCGACCATGGCAGAAGATAGAAAGAGAATGAAAGTCATTCCATATGCCTCAACCATAGGTTCTATAAAGTATGCCATGCTGTGTACCAGATCTATTGTATACCCTACACTGTGTTAAGCAAGGGAGTACAATAGTGATCTAGGAGTAGATAAATGGACAGCGGTCAAAATTATCCTTACTGGAATAAGGATATGTTTCTCGATTACGGAGGTGACAAAAGGTTCGTCGTAAAGGGTTACGTCGATGCAAGCTTTGACACCGATCTGGATGACTCTAGGTCTCGATCCAGATACATATTGAAAAGTGGGAGCAATTAGCTAGAGTAGCTCCTTGCAGAGCATTGTTGACATAGAAATTCGCAAAATACTTACGGATCTGAATGTGACAGACCCGTTGACTAAAATTATCTCACAAGCAAAACATGATCACACCTTAGTACTCTTTGGGTGTTAATCACATAGCGATGTGAACTAGATTACTGACTCTAGTAAACCCTTTGGGTGTTGATCACATGACGATGTGAACTATGGGTGTTAATCACATGGTGATGTGAACTATTGGTGTTAAATCACATGGCGATGTGAACTAGATTATTGACTCTAGTGCAAGTGGGAGACTGAAGGAAATATACCCTAGAGGAAATAATAAAGTTATTATTTATTTCCTTATTTCATGATAAATGTTTATTATTCATGCTAGAATTGTATTAACCGGAAACATAATACATGTGTGAATACATAGACAAACAGAGTGTCACTAGTACGCCTCTACTTTACTAGCCTGTTGATCAAAGATGGTTATGTTTCCTAGCCATAGACATGAGTTGTCATTTGATTAATGGGATCACATCATTAGGAGAATGATGTGATTGACTTGACCCATTCCGTTAGCTTAGCACTTGATCGTTTAGTATGTTGCTATTGCTTTCTTCATGACTTATACATGTTCCTATGACTATGAGATTATGCAACTCCCGTTTATCGGAGGAACACTTTGTGTGCTACCAAACATCACAATGTAACTGGGTGATTATAGAGGTGCTCTACAGGTGTCTCCGAAAGTTACTTGTTGGGTTGGCGTATTTCGAGATTAGGATTTGTCACTCCGATTGTCGGAGAGGTATCTCTGGGCCCTCTCGGTAATGCACATCACTTAAGCCTTGCAAGCATTACAACTAATGAGTTAGTTGCGAGATGATGTATTACAGAACAAGTAAAGAGACTTGCCGGTAACGAGATTGAACTAGGTATTGAGATACCGACGATCGAATCTCGGGCAAATAACATACCGATGACAAAGGGAACAACGTATGTTGTTATGCGGTCTGACTGATAAAGATCTTCGTAGAATATGTAGGAGCCAATATGAGAATCCAGGTTCCGCTATTGGTTATTGACCGGAGACGTGTCTCGGTCATGTCTACATAGTTCTCGAACCCGTAGGGTTCGCACGCTTAAGGTTTCGATGACAGTTATATTTGGGTTTATGAGTTTTGATGTACCGAAGGAGTTCGGAGTCCCGGATTAGATCGGGGACATGACGAGGAGCCTCGAAATGGTCGTGACTTAAAGATCGATATATTGGACGACTATATTCGGACATCGGAAAGGTTCCGAGTGATTCGGGTATTTTTCGGAGTACCGGAGAGTTACGGGAATTTGCCGGGGAGTATATGGGCCTTATTGGGCCATACGGGAATAGAGGAGAGAGGCCAAAAGGAAGGACGTGCGCGACCCCTCTCTGGTCCGAATTGGACAAGGGGTGCGGACCCCTTTTCCTTGTTCCTCTCCTCCTCTTTCCTTCTCTCCTACTCCAACAAGGGAAGGAGGAGTCCTACTCCCGGTGGGAGTAGGACTCGCCCCTTGGCGCACCCTCCTCCTAGGCCGGCCGCCTCCCCCCTTGCTCCTTTATATACGGGGGCAGGGGGCACCCCATAGACACAACAATTGATCCTTGAAATCTATTAGCCATGTGCGGTGCCCCCCTCCACCACAATCCTCGATAATATTGTAGCAGTGCTTAGGCGAAGCCCTGCGACGGTAGAACATCAAGATCGTCATCACGCCGTCGTGCTGACAGAACTCATTATCGACACTTTGCTGGATCGGAGTCCGGGGATCGTCATCGAGCTGAACGTGTGCTAGAACTCGGAGGTGCCGTAGTTTCGGTGCTTGATCGGTCGGCCCGTGAAGACGTACGACTACATCAATCGCGTTGTTACAACGCTTCCGCTTTCGGTCTATGAGGGTACGTGGACAACACTCTCCCCTCTCGTTGCTATGCATCACCATGATCTTGCGTGTGCATAGGGAAATTTTTGAAATTACTACGTTCCCCAACATGGCCGCCCTCATAGCGCACCTCTGCTGCATGTCATCCACCTCCGGAAGCTCCTGAATACGAGCACTCATCCGTCTCCCCGTCGAGAACGGGTCAGGAATCCCACTGAAGGCAACGACCTCCTCCCTAGTAAAGCCTCGCGCTGAATCCCGCAAAGGGTCAACCAAGGTTACCGGAGGAGGTGGCAGCAGGCTCCCCTGCCCCTCGGCCAAGTGACCCGCACCGAGGCCCTGGGCCACGTGCCGGTCTGGAGAGAGGAGGGCGGGGGCCTCCTGCCCGAGCCCTCCTCCCGACCCACCCCTCAGCGCAGAGTGGGGCGCTGGCGTCGTAGGAGACGCGGTCCGCCTGACCGCCGAAGACGCAGGAGGAGCCAGGGCCACCTGCCCCAGACTCCCCTCCCCCAGCTCCACTGGAAGCGTGGGCGCCGTCACCACGACTGGAGAAGAGATAGCCGAGGCCACCTGCCTCAGGCCACCTCTCCCAACACCAGCGGACGCCCTCGTGACCGGCGTCTCTGGTGTCAGGATAGGGACGGAAGAATTCGCGGCCACCTGCCCCGAATCCCCTCCCCCGAGCCCTGCCTCGGGCGAAGTCAACATCTCCGGAGCCTCGGCCCCTGGTGAAGCGAGAGAGAGAGATAGAAGCAACCACAGGCTCCACCTCCCCACCTCCAACCAAAGGCCTCGCCGACGATGCCCCCACCAAACCTCCAACCAAGGATCCGCCAGCACCCTCGAACTCCAACCTAGGGAGCGTATGTTCAAAAACATCATCAGAATCTACCTGATCACTCCAAAGTCTGGGCGGAGCAGATGCTGGCTCAAAGGACCCAAAATGCAGCGAAGTCATAGGCACCGATGGTGAGGGTGCAGACTGAACCCCGGTCCCATCCCCGGGAAACTGAGTAGTAGGGCCGGAACCGTTAGACCCCTCATGTGTAGACTCATCAGTCGGTGCCCCCTTGGCTCCCGCACTGTGGTCGCCCTTGTGCATATGTACATCATTTCCATTAATCATCTCAGCAAACAGATAAGTGTCCTCAAACTCGATCTCAAGTGGGAAAACCTCTCCCCTTTAAGTCAAGTTCACCACATCGGGAACGAACTCAATATCTAGAATGCTCACTAGGATCCAGGCCACTCCATGAGCACGGGTAAAAGCCATATCCAATATCTCCGTTTTCCCAACCATAATACCCATACTGGCCACAACTCGAACATCCTGCAAAGGCTTAGAGGGAGCCCCCGAAAACCTCAACCAGACCTGCGTAAGGGGCTTGCCCTTAGGCTCCACCTTCGTCCACTCGTGAAACTCCAAGATACACTTAGTTCCAGGAACTCTACACAAGCCAAAGCTCAGCAGTCTCTGCAAATCATCCACAGAGGGGAAATTAACCTTAAAGACATTGGCCTCAAGACTAACCAGCTCCCATTGGAAGTCACCCGGTGCCAGCTCCTGAAGCCTCCGCACAATCTGAGCCTCAGTCACCTCCCCTTGGGTAGCTTTCACAACCCCAGTGGTCAAGCTCTGTGTCTCCTCCGGAATCTCTCTCGCAGACGGAGACTCAAAGAACAACAGCTCTGCATAGTATACTCCATACATTGTCAGAGCCGGAGCCTGGCCACGCAATAACGGGCAATCCCCCGAGGCATGTGCTGGCTTACCACACGAATCACACAGCTCTGCCACGCACTCAGCAATGAAGTGGCCCTTCTCACCGCAACGGTAGCAAAGCATTCTTTCCTTCTTACACGCCCACTTGGACGCCCTCTCTGCATCAGACCTGTCAGACACCTCAGCCACAGGCCTAGTCATAGGAACCTCCACATTGGCCAAGGCCGTCACCACATCCATCGCCTGGCTAGTGAGATCAGTAGACTGAGCGTGGTCTGTCTCAACGGCTGATGCCGCATGGTCAACAACTGCCGGAGGCGGAGGCTGTCGGTGATACCTCCCACGGCCACCACCCCGACCACCCTGATGTCCACGGTAGCCACTTCTCTGGCAGTGATCCGGACTGGAGGCTCCCTTGACAAAACCACCTGGAGGACCGAGAAACGGTCTCTCAGCAGACCCGTCACTCTGCCAGGCATAGCCTCGACCACCACCCGTGGAAGAGGAACCACGGTGCTGTCCGTCTCCGTACGCATCAACACCATCATATCCCCACTGACCTCGGGGCTGCTCAAAGGAATCTCTAACTGTCAAGTTATGCTTCGTCTGCGATGGTCCCGAACGATTCTGAGCCGGCCTCGCGACGTAGTGAGGCGGAGGCGCGGCACGAGGCTGACCGCCGACAGGTACCGGCACCACCGGTCTCGGACCAGAACCGCCGCCCCGACCCATAGCAGCAGCCACGGGAGGCTTCAGCCCCGTCGCTTGGGGTCCAGCGAGGCCACCTCTTCCCGCCGGCACCACGGGCGGCCTGGCTACCGCACGCACAGTCGGCCGAACCCCGATAATGCCACCACCACGCCCCGAAACAATAGGCGGAGCGGCAGCGCCTCGCCTGACGCCGGCAGGAGCCAACCCACCGCCGGCCGCGCCATGTCCTACGCCGGCGGCCCCACGGCCTGCGCCCGCAGGCGGCGGCGGCACTACTGCCCCAGCCCGGTCACTTGCAGTAGCCGTCTGCGGTTTTTTCGCAGGCGGCCCTCCCGTTCCTCGGCCCGCCATGGCACCAAGGGGAGGAATCCGACGAGCACGACCAGGGCCGCAAGGAGGGAACCCTAGCTTCCCGTTCCGGCGAACCCTAGGACGAGGCGCGATCACGCACGCATGGCAACTATCGATCTCTTCCGTGCATGCAGCGACCGCCTCGATACTAGTGAGATTCGGTATAGCCTGGGCCTCATACCCAGCTATCACCGGCCCAACTAGTCGCGCGTGAGAAACCAAGGAAACCGGCCCAACTCGGCCCAGGAGCTGGTTCAAACGAGCGCCTCATGCCGCCCAGATCCCATTCGACGACAACGACGGCACGGCTGCCACCGCCGCCGGCAATGATCCGGCCCCCATCCGGCGCTCCGGCCTCCTCCTCTTAACCACAGTCCACGAATCCGGATGAATCAAATCGAATAACATAAGGTTTGGAAGCCGTACCTTAGGTAAAGGGCCCTTCCAAGGCCTGATCGCCGTCGCCGCCGTTCTCCGGTGAACGACACGTCGGACCATCTCCTTCCTCTCGTCCGCATGAAGCCCGATCCGCGCCGGATCCTCCACCGGCAAGACTTTGTCGACGGTTGTGGCCACCTCGTCTTCGTCGTAACCTGAATGGAAGAATTCACGGATCAAATCCGATGGAGTCGGCGACGGCGGTGAACCCCCTGGATCCTCTCCGTCCCCGTCCGCATCCTCGTCGTCCGATCCAATCAGTGCCCAAAAACGGCCGCCGACGCCCGGGCGGGCCGCCGCCGCGGAAGGGCGCGCCTCGACGGTCGCTTCCGTCACACTCCATAGTGATTTGAGTTAATCAACCGTCAGATCTAATAACTAACGCACCGGATCGCCTGGTCCTACCCCCTCTCCGCGTGAGGCCATGCCTCTGGGCCGCTGCTTCGGGGATTGACCAGCACGCCTTCTCATCAATCGGGCCGCAACACTAGGTTGGGCCTTCCTTGCCGCAAGCACCTGATTTTCTACCGGGTTATCATGACGCCCCTTCCCCTCTCTACCACACGAGCGTTCATGGCCTAATCACCTTACCGCGCTCTTAAACTAGCGGCAGCAGCAAAAGATGCCAAGGTGCCGGTGGACCTCTGGTAGCTCCTCTACCCCACGTCCATGGCAGTCGTACGTCACGCTGTCCACTCTCAACTCTCGCTATGTTTGATCGAATGACTCAGGAATATGTTAAGAAGCTAACAGGTGCGCGATGCAGCTAACATGTTTCTTTTAGAAGGAGTATGTAAAAGAAGTCGAATATGGTAATTGATTCATGTTTGATTACATTCTTACTATGGCTGCAGCATACTGCTTTATAACGACATTGTGTATCTAGAGGAGCGCTTCGCGAAGGTTCGGTACTGCATTAGCATGGTGCTTAAGCAGGACCACAGCATCAAGATGTTCATCACCCTCCTCATCTCTCATCTTTCATGTTCATTTTTCTAGAGTTCTCTTACGTGTTGCCTGCAAAAGAATGTACTATTTTGCTCATATTTCTTGTTATGAACCTGCAGAGGTGCTGAAAGTCGTTTAGGATGGTGATATATGCGGCTCTTATTCCTCTTTCCAGTCTTGTTGATTTATTTCAGTCCTAATCTGCTAATTGAACTGTAAAGTTGGCCTTATTGTTTGATGGTTGTTGGATCCTCAATCTGATGCTTCTGGCGATGTTTCAGGATGTTCAAGGTGAAGAAAGATAAGTAAATCATATGGGAGATCTTGGTCATCATAGCAAATAAACTACATCTCCCCTCACGCACTACATTGTCGCCACCGATTTGACATTCCAGCTCTTGTGTAGATTTTGCCAGGCCTATTCGATGTGCTTGCTTACACTGACATGGACATTGTTGTGCCCCTCACGTAGTTTGAGAGTGATGCCAAGCTAATAGACAACATGCATACGGTGAAGCTGCCCTTATATGGTACAGTTAGATGTATATATATATTTGTTGATTTTATGTGTAATGTTTTCATTTCATACATATTTGGTAGCTGTATAGAAAATATTGTGCATATCAACTCAATTTCGATTAGGCGAAACTACAAAAGTATTCCTTTTTTAATGTAGCACCATATGTTGAACAAATAGTTGAAGTTGTTGTTCGTTTATTTATTTAATCAACGGAATTTTTTGAAACGTCACACTTTTCTAAGGTAAAACTATTATTGTTTCTTGAGATGGACGGGGGTGGCAACGCGCGCTCTTATGTTCTAGTATGACAAGTAACACAAGTAACAAGTGCAAGCAGATATAAACTTGCACAAAATTAAGGACCGAAATAACTGCAAGTGGAGACGACGAGTTTGCTCGGAAGTTCCCTCCTATGGGGGAGATACGTCTCCGTTTGGAGGTGTGTGGAGGCATGATACTCTCGAAGAGTCCCAAGGACTCACCTTATTCTCCTCACATCCTCACACAATGCAAGATGTCGTGAATCCACTAGCGGTGCCCTTGAAGGCGATAATGGGAACCTTCACAAACAAGGTTACGGCTCTCTCCACAAGTTAACTGGAGGCTCCCAATACCACCACGGAGCTTCACCGTAATTGAATGCGGCTCGGAGGTGACCTCTTCCATCTAGGTTGCCCAAACACCCAAGAATAACAAGATCCACAAGTGCAACTATGGGGGAATGAAATTTCCTTTGGTGAAAATGTAGATCTAAGTCTCCTTCGTGCATCAATGGAGGAGAGAGAGAGGTAAGAGGCAGATGGGAGGTGGAAGAATCACCTCCTTTTATAGTCCACCCTCATATCCAACCGTTATGCGCAAAAACGCATGCTGGAGCGGTACAACCATCGGGTGATCCGGTTGTATCGGTAAATAGTTATCTACTGGAATAATCAATTGGCCACCGCCCTTGTGCTTCTCATCACCCGACGGAATCACCCTTATGGCGCTGGTTTGAGCGGTACTTGGGCCGGTACAACCGCCTAAAGGAGATGTCCAGAGATTGCTAAGTTCTGGGCGGTACAATCACCCTCGACCCTAGTTGCACCGGTAATTAAGTAACTACCAGAAAAACTGAGAAACAACCGCGCATGTACTGCTCCATACCCGTGGGGATTACCCCTCGAACGGTGGTTGGGCCGGTGCAAGGTATGATTGAAATGCCAGCAATCAGGCCGATACAACGGCTTCGCGTGGTACAACCGTCGGGGCACTAGCAACGAGACCACTCCACAAAGGGAGTGGTACAACCCATGCTACCTGTGGTACAACCGCTCTGGACTTGTTTGTTGGAAATATGCCCTAGAGGCAATAATAGAATGGTTATTATTATATTTCCTTAATCATGATAAATGTTTATTATTCATACTAGAATTGTACCGGAAACTTAAATACATGTGTGGATACATAAACAAATACCGTGTCCCTAGTGAGCCTCTACTAGACTAGCTCGTTGATCAAAGATGGTTAAGGTTTTCAAACCATAGACATGAGTTGTCACTTGATGACGGGATCATATGATTAGGAGAATGATGTGATGGACAAGACCCTTTCGTTAGCTTAGCATATGATCGTTCAGTTTATTGCTACTTTTTTTTGTGGCCGAGAGGATCCTCTACTGCTCCTGGCTCAGAGCTTCACCGAGAGGAACACTTGACAAAACAAAACAACATGACAAAAATTGGTGAGTTGTTCTTGGCGAAGAACCTTATGTGGCCGAGAAGACAATGACTCTCAGCAAAAGGAGGTATTCGACATATCTTCTGGGTTGGACTTCAGTGCAGTAGTCGACAGCGACAGGGTCTCGGCATAAGCTGCGGGTCCTATTGTCAGACGCATGGCTACGTGGCTCCATGCTGTTTGTTGAAGTTTGTCGAGTGTCATACCGTTTGATCTCGACAAAGAGGCACACAGTGGGACCCGTTGTGAGGCGCAGGGCTGGTCCTGAGATTTTGCGGTCCCGAGGCAAGACTAAAACTTGGGGCCTTAATATAGACATCACACCAAATATATATATATATATATATATATATATATATATATATATATATATATATATATATATATATAGACGATGATGTTCTTTAAGCTTCTTACTTATATGCCTCCTGTGTACTAATCCATTATGTGCTAAGGAATTCCGACTCCTACTAATGCTAGACTTGAAGATCTTACAGGAGAAGCAAAAAAGTTTATCGACATCATGTGAATAAACTAGCCATTTTTATTGTGTTTCTCTTCATTGCTTAATTTTATATGATAGTGAGATATGATAATTGATAAATGTCTTCCTGCATCGTCTAGATGGTATTCCGTTTTTCTTGTCCTCTCCCATTCTCAACTAAGATATCTCTTGCTTTATTATCAAGATTATCTCAATTTCTTGTATCATAAATATCAGTAGTATAAACTGGTTGTTCATAACAGTATCGGACTGTGCATGTGCATCCAACGAATTACCTACATTCTTAGAGCCACTTACAGTGTTATCAGCGATGTTGGTGTCCACCGACTTAGGCGCAATGCCACGTGTCATCCTCTTGGGAATGTTTGCCGAGTTTGTTGCCTTGATTCTTAGAAAAGGGTGTGGCACACCACAAGTGCCATCTTGGTGCGGGGACCGTCAAGTCATCTTTTGATGCCGTGCGCCTGCCTTTGGTTCTTGGCAACATGTTTACCAAGATCCATGTTACTAGTGTTACCTGCTCGGATTGAGGATGGTATAAACTTGATGGTATATTTTATATTGTGTATTGTGCAAATTTCCTTAGTGTCTCATCAGGTGCAATTGAAGTCTCTGTTGGTGTAACAAAGTGCAGAAAACAATTAATGTGACATCTTTTTCGTAATCTTAAATTGCATGCAAAGTGGAGAACAGAACTAACGTGACATCTTTTTCATAATCTTGCACTGTAGGCCATCGACAAATAAGAGAAAACTACATCTCCAGGTCTTAACTATAAAGAGCATCCCAAACCATAGCCAGAAACCAAACACAACCCCGGCAATCACAAAGTAGTACATCCAATGGTCCTCCACTTCATCCTTTCTCTCATCTCGTGCAAGTGAAGTATTATCGCATGAAATGTGTAGAGGAAATCCACATAGCCCAGAATTGTTGGAGTAAATTGATGGGTCAGTCAGGGTCTGAATCTGGGCCCCGGTGGGGATCTTGCCCGACAAAAGATTGTTTGAGACATTCAACGTGTTGAGCCACGATAAGCTTGAAAAACTTGGAGGAATTGCTCCGATAAGTCCATTAGATGATAGATCAAGAGACTCGAGAAAAGTTAAATTACCAATGTCTTCAGGAATGACGCATGACAGATGGTTTCTTGACAGGTTCAGAAACTGGAGGCCCTGAAGGTTGGTAAGCTCCTCAGGGATGCAGTGGGACAACAAATTACTTGACAAATCAATACCGGCTAATAACCGGAGTGTTCTCTGGAAAATTAGCTCTTGGCCCTTCCAGTATATGTTAATCCTATCTTCGTATTTCATTGTATTGGACGGGTCTTGAATCGACAGATTTTGTGGAACCTTTATGCTCATGGAGGTCAAGTTGCTGAATGTTACAGGAATTGATCCGGTCAAGCTATTGTTTGCCATGTCTAGCAGTTGAAGTTGTGAAAGCCTTGATAACTCCGGAGGAATTTCTCCGGTGAAATTGTTTGATCTGAGGCTAAGGATTCTCAACAATGGGACCCGACTCCCGATCCATGGAGGGATAACACCAAAGAACATGTTGTTCCCCATGTCCAGGGTGGCCAGCTTGCTGCAGCCCTGTAGAACCGATGGGAAGGCACCGACAAAGCCATTTCCGGCGAGGTATAGTGAGTAGAGAGAGCATTTGCGGCTTGCCTCAACCCCGGGAATCTCACCTGAGAAGGAGTCACTACAACACTTACGTCATTAGGAGGCATTTTATTAGCGGCAATTTCCTAAAATGCCTTAAAATCATGGTACTAACGGCACTTTGAGAAAGTGCCTCCGATGCTCACATGCTTTGAAGGCGGATTTAGAAAATGCCTCCGATTGTTGCTGGCGTTTCGGTGGATAGCGCCTCCAATGCTTGGCTTATTATACAGATTTGACCCTTGATTTTAGACTATTTGCAAAATAACCCTCCCACCTCTGTCTTCTATAGGTGACCATCGAAATAATAAAAAAACAAAAAACAAAAGATCGACTCGATCTGCTCGCATCGATCGCTTGGGGCGTCATCGCTGCCACCGGAGCCTCCGCCACCGGTGTCCCACACCGGAGCTGCCGCAGGCGTAGCGGCCGCCGCGGCGCCGCGACCGGCAACGCCATCCCGCGCTGGACCTCTTCTTCTCTCCTTCCCGATCTCGCGGTGGGATTGCAGCGGCCGAGTGAAGGAGACCCAAAGGAGAGGGGATATCCAGGCACCGGAGAGGAGGGGACGGAGGAGGAGGAGGAGGAGGAGGAGGAGGAGGAAGGTGGCCTCGCACGCATCAGCTTTGTCCTTCCCATGCCAGACTCGCCCACGTTCGGTTGCTGTTCTTGATCCAACGCCCCGGTGCACACAAGGTGTTTGAGGTAATGCCCCTGATTTTTTCTACTTCATTTTACTTTCCTTTTGTGTTTGTGCTAGATGTTCTGTATGAACAATCATTTTGGCACGACATTGTGCAGTTTGACTATTGTTGGAGAAGCACTGAACTGATCAATACATGTAGATTAGTACTATATATAACACTAATTACTGGCACTTTCACAATAAGCTAGTTGTACTCCCAGAAGTAGTGTGCAACAACGACAAGGAACAACTGAAAGTTGATTTGGTATTTTTGCTAGTTAAACTGACACTGCTTCTAGAAATTCCTCTTTGCTTCTGCTCACATTCAAATATTTATTATAGAATTTTTATGTGGCCTCTGCTTTAGTATGTTACATAACTTCTTCTAAGCACCTCATGTTGAAGAACTTGGTTTTGTTCAGTTGAGAATGGATAGGAGTTGGATGCGAGCAGCAAGGTCTTCCGCCGAGTATTCTGAAGGAACTAGCAACTTCATAAAATTTGCTTTTCGTACGTCAGCAAAAAGTAATAGGATTCTCTGCCCTTGCAAGATATGTGTAAACTCTCATTGGTTAGGTGAACTTGAAGTTTATGATCATCTGATTTATGATGGATTCATGGCTGGATATACCACATGGATTCATCATGGAGAAAGTATGCGGCCCTCCGAAACAACTTCAGGTCCTAGTTCACAGTTTGAAGAATATGCTGATAGTGATGAGATGGATGAGATGCTACTGGAAGGATTCGGGATGTATGATACTCGTACTTTAGGAGAGGAGCAAGAGTCTGAAGATGACTTGGATGATGATGCTGAAGCATACTACAGATTAGTTAATGATGGGCGCCAAGAGCTGTACCCAGGTTGCAAAAGATTCTGAAGCTGCAATTTTTGGTGAGGTTGCTTCACATCAAGAATATGAGGGGAATGAGCAATGTCTGCTTTGATGAGGTATTGACGCTAATTAAGGAGGCACTTCCAGAAGGTGAGGCCTTGCCCAAAAATTTTCATGGGGCCAAAAAGTTTGTGAGAGCCATTGGTATTGGATATAGTAGTATAGATGCATGCAAAAACGAAAAGAAAAGAAAAGAAAAGAAAGGGGCCAAAAGAAAAGAAAGGAAGGCCAAGTGGCCTTGGTCTATTAGTAGGTGGAGTCGCTTCGGAGCGCCTTGCTCAAGTTGAAGCTGAACTACATGCTGCTAAACAAGAGAACATGGAGCTTCGGCATGTGGTGCATACTCTGGTGGCTAATCAAACTTCAATAATGGCCAAGAGTGAGAGAATGCAAGAACAGTACAATGAGCTAAAAAGTTTGATCATAGCTTCTAGGGGGTCTGTTGAAATGGGAGAGATTCCAGAAAAGGAGCTTCCAAATAAAGATCCTTCTAAGGTGATTCTTGTTTCATCTCTTAAATTAAGTCACATTATTTGAGCATTTACTACTAGCTAAATATGATTCTCCACATACTAGGACTTGGAAAACATGAATGACGAAGAACAAGCAACTTCACTTTCATATACTACCAAGGCATCCGAGGCAATGGCTGCTCCAAGGCATCCAGATAAGGTGAAGGCAACCCAACTGGAATCAAGGATAACAGAATCAGCACTACCAAGTCTTGCGCCTGTGCCAAAACTGAAGAAGACAAAGACAACTAAACATAAGAAACCAGGAATATTTCAAACACCACTCCAAAAGGGGCCAAAGGTGATTTTTCTATATTTGTCTCAACTTTTTAACCAACTAGCAAATTAGAAGGGTTACTTAGTACTATTGCAACTTACAGGACGAATTAAAAGATACCATAAAGTGTGGCATGGAAGTTAGTTTGACGTCACCAAACAGTGCAAGTGTGGTGGCAATGGGAACCATTCAGAAAACTGATAGAAAAGCTAAAGCCATTGATGGTCAACCACTAGCTGATTGTGTTGAAGTACTTGTCAACATCGTGCTCAAAGAAACAACTGAGCT
Organism: Triticum urartu; assembly: GCF_003073215.2. Classification (NCBI taxonomy): domain Eukaryota; kingdom Viridiplantae; phylum Streptophyta; class Magnoliopsida; order Poales; family Poaceae; genus Triticum; species Triticum urartu. The sequence continues at coordinate 13,422,906 of NC_053027.1, read as the reverse complement.
GCCTCGTGCACAAGGGAAAATAAACAGGCTAGGAAATGCCCAAGCTAGGTGTATTCCATGGCCACGCAAAAATGTATGATACGTGACACTTTGCTAACTCATCTGCCCTGTTCTTATATATGCAACTATTCTGACCTCTTTTTCATGCAGATTATGCAAACAGACCGTACTACCGTGCTGCATTCTAAGGTACTATCATAGCTCATAGTTGTTGTTTTGTGCTCATATTATGTATAACTATACATGATTTTTATTTTTACCCAATTGTAGGTTTCTAGTGTTTGTAGTCAGATGTCTTTCAACAATAGTGAGAATGTGGATCCCAACAAAACAACTACTGGAACTCAGGTGACCAACCATCAGACTGGTTGCAGTACTTCAGAAGGTGCAGTGAGGAATACACTGAAGAGAAAGAAAGTTTCTGAGACAACAAGAATGAAAAAAGGTACTCAAGCAATCTCTGCTACAACCGGAAACAACATACTTAGGAATTCGGGCAGGGAAACATGAAAGATGGTCATAAGTGAGTTGTACATGCCTTTCCCTGTAACACTTGTTCGTATTGTTGTCACAACAGTAGGAAGTGACCTGTGTGTTTCTGATTGATACTTCGATATTGTTTCTGAATTTGTGAAGATGTTCTGATGGTGATGCTTTGCATTATTCGTGTGCACGATGATACTTCTAGCCGATGCAAGCTTCTCAATCTTTTTTTCTATTGTATGTGTGTTTTTACAGAGCTAGATGCAAATTATTGAGCTTGCTGTAACAGTGGTTTTATCATATTCTTATTATGCATATGTAAAGTTTGTGGCATTCTTATGTGCCCTGGAAACATTTTGGAGGCAATACAAAAGACGCCACATAATGGTTTTGAGGCATTCTTTAGAAATGCCACAAAAATGTCTTGAAGGCAGTATGAGAGATGCCAGGCATAATTTTTAGAGGCATTATGAGAAATGCTACAAATAGTCTTTGGAGGCATTTTGAAAAAATGCCTTCAATTGAGCTTGTTGGCGTTCTGGAAAAATGCCTGCGTTTAATCTTTTTGAGGCATTGTGGAAAAATGCCTCAAATTAAGCTTGCTGGCGTTTTAAACATGCCTCTGTGTTGACCTTTGGAGGCGTTCTAGAAAAATGCCTCAAAAGATCTTTCCCTTCGTGACCATCTCTAGCATATTTGGAAAATGCCTTCTTTTCTCTAAGCTGGCATTATAGGGGCTTTTTGAGGCATTTTAAAGTGCCTGCAATTGACGTACGTGTTGTAGTGAGTTGTTGGATAAATCCATGTACCGTAGAGCCTCCAGATTCCACCAGCAGTGAGGGAGCTCCCCCGTGAGCCTGTTGTTTGACAGGTCCATGAACAACACATACCGGAAGTCGCACCAGCAGTCCGGAAGCTCCCCTGTGAGCCGGTTGTTCGAGAAATCTAGTATGATAATAGTGAGGAGCCTGCAGAGCTGGTGCGGGATGTTGCCGACGAGGCTGTTATTGTCGAGCCGGAGGGTGATGAGGTTGGGCATGTCACTGAGTTGCTGTGGGATGGAGCTATTGAACATATTGCTGCTGAGGTCAATTTTCCCCAGCGAGTTGCAACCCTCTAGAAGCGGCAGGTCTCCAGCAAAGGTATTTCCACCGAGAAATAGTGACTTGAGGGAGCAGTTGAGGCCTGCTTTAGCCTCAGGAATTTCACCCGAGAGAAAATTGTTGGATAAATCCATCAACTCGAGAGCCTCTTCCACCAGCAAGCTGGGAGATTCCCTGTGAGCCGGTTGTCTGACAAGTCCATGTACTGCAGAGACTGGAGGTTACACCAGCAGACCGGGAGCTCCCCTGTGAACCGGTTGCTCGACAAATCTAGTACCATAACGGAGAGGAGCTTACAGAGTTGGTGCGGGATGGCGCCGACGAGGCTGTTGTTGTAGAGCCGGAGGGAGAGGAGGTTGGGCATGTCACCGATCTACGGTGGGATAGAGCCGTTGAAGCTATTGTTGCTGAGGTCGAGCAGGACGAGTGAGCGGAGCAACGAGATGCTGGCCGGGATGGCGCCCCCAAGGTTTGTCTCCCTGAGGTCCAGAACGGCGAGCTCCGGCAGCGCCGCTGTGTCCAGCGTGTCCAGCCCGCCCGAGAGACCGAGTCCGGGGAGCAGTAGCGCCGTGACACGGCTGGAACTGACATCGTTGCACGTAACGCCGACCCACTCACAGACTGGCGCTGCCCTGGTCCAGTTGGATAGCGCGGCCGGGTCGCCGAGGCTGGCCTTCCATGCCAGGAGGGCATCGGCTTCCGAGGGAACAACGGCAGCCGTCATCGCCGGGATGGTGGTGGCCGCCAGTAGCAGGAAGAGCGCGGGGAGGTGAGCGTGGGCGCGTGCTCCTGCCATGTTCATGGACCTGGAGGAGTGAGATGGTCGAGCAGGCAAAATCCAGTCCACACAAGATCGCACGCGTAGACCAGTATTATATCGATGGATGTTTGTGTCGTGTGGCACGAAGTCATACGCTCTGTACGTATTATGTATGTACACGGGTTGTTTAATTTACACCGGCCTGACCTTGTCCTCCTGGCTCCTGGTCTCTATGCATACGGCCGGCAGGCCGGCAGGCACAGCGACAGGGCGACGAACCAATCAAACGCGACCGGTCAAAGACAAGCAGGTCCTTTCACATGGGGCGTTTGCGCAGCCTACACTGATTATAGTCAAATCTATATTTATATCTATATCTATATCTATTATTAAAGGGTGGTGATATTCTTGATTTTATCTTAAAATAAGTTCGTTGTTATAGTTCATTTCCACGGGCATCGGAATAGGTAAAAGAACCATGGTGGTGTTTGGTAGCATTCGAACTATTGGAACCGTCACGCATGCCAAATTTCGGATGTTTGTAAGTTTCTTCTATCCGGAGCTCAGCGGTGGAAAATGTCTGTCGAGTACACCGACAATTGAACTCGGCAGTGCTGTGTAACTTGGCAAACATCGGAGTTGCCAGCGAAAACAAGAAACTCGGCAAAATTCAAGCTTCGCCAGTTCCTGTGTAAAGATACTCTACAATGTTGCGCCACGCCAACATCCAGGCGACGGTACCGTGGCTCATTCTCCATATAGTTTCTACCTTGTTAATGATGACTGGACATTTAATAGGAATATGCATTTCACTCTCTCATACAAGGAGTATCATGTGTTAAGAACTTCACACCATGAACAATATCTATGTGTTGTAATTGTCTCCGCAAGACATTTCCTACAGCGCGCCGCAAGACAATTCTTCTAGAATGTGGTAAACATCGATGTATTTCCTATGTTGAGGTTCTGACTGTCTGAATTGTGCCTGAACAAGGGAGGAAGCATTTCTCTAGCAAGACGGTCATTGCAACACTCCTGGTATGTGTGGTTCTCACCGCTGTTGCTTTCGTCGGCACCACGGCGTACTACTTCCGCCGCAAGGACGCGCTCTCCCCGCGTTCCTTGTATGTGTGCACTCTTTTGACAAGCACGCGAGCTGGAGCAGCAGGTCGAACTTCGTCAGCCACCGGCCTTCTCCCTTTCCCCAGCTGAAGCTCAAACCGGGGCTCAGTGTCATCAAACGCAAGGCAAAACATTTCTTTGTATCATTTGTCTGAACAGCTGCAAAGTACTTTCCAGGAAGGAAGGACAGCCTTGGTTCTTATTTCAACTCTGATTTTTTTTCTCTGCCTCGGCGCAGGGTTCTTGTGTAGCTGGCCGCTCGTCGGCCGGAGTGAAGATGGCCCGTTCCCCTACACGGAGCTGGAGCAAGCGACTGGGAAATTCTCCGACGAACAGCTCACCTGCGTCGGCGGGATGAGTAAGGTGTACCGAGGCTAGCTTTGCCATGATAAAATCGTCGCCGTGAAGAAGCTCCGGCCCCTCGGAGGTGCGGACGAAGACTATGAGTTCCTGTCAGAGGTATAATATATTGAAAATCATGCTCTATTTTATTCTGTTATAAGTCTGAACTCTAAACAATTTTTCTATTTAAAGTCTGAACTCGGAAGAAGAGCAACACTCTCCTGAACATTGATTGGCATCTTCCTCTTCCTCCATGACCAAATGGACAGATGGAGCTGTTGTCGCGGTTGAACCACTAACATGTGGTGCCATTGCTGGGATACTGGTCGGAGTGGCAGGGTCGGCAGCGGGAGCGGCTGCTGGTGTTCCAGTGTATGACCAACGGCAACCTACAGGAGTGCCTGGACGACATCAACAGGAAGCCCAAGTACCTCCAGTAACTCCACGAGGCAGCGGCGCCGCGCATCCTCCTCCAGGACATCAAGTCCACCAAGATCCTGCTGGACGACCGATGCAGGGTCCAGATCACGGACCTGTGCATGGCCAGGTGCCTGATGGACGACGGCGTGACGAGCTGCTCTAGCTCGCCGGCACGGATGCTGGGTGGGCTCCTTCGGGTACTTCGCCCCCGAGTATGCCATTGTCGGCAAGGCGTCGCTGAAGTCGGACGTGTTCAGCTTCGGCGTGGTGGTCCTGGAGCTCATCACCGGCCTGCAGCCGGTGCACAAGAGGGGCGGCGCAGGTGCCGGTGCCGGTGGAGCGGATGAGATACTGGTGATGTGGGCGATGTCGCGGCTGCAGGTGTGGAACAGCGGGCTGGTGGTGGCGGCGCTGCCGGACCCGGCGCTGAATGGCGTGTTCCCGCCTGAGGAGATGCAGATCATGGCGCACCTGTCCAGGGAGTGGGACCCCGACGCCAGGCCAACCATGACCGAGGTCATCCAGATCCTCTCCACCATCACGCCCCTGGCCGACAATCACCGCCGCCACCACCTTCCCGCCGCAGATGCCGCATTCGTCCCCGGCTTCCATGCCGAGAAGCCGCAGGAATGCACGGTGTGGCAGAACGGCGACGACGGCCGTCGCCGTGATCACTTGCACGGAGGGAACGGTAGCAATGCAAAGGGCGCCGTCTTGTCCGAAGAAGTCACCGTTAACGTCGGCACGCCGGCAACGACGATGGGCTGGAGCTGGCGGTCGGCGGAGCAGGAGGAGGTGGACCTGACGGAGCCGCTGCTGGAGACGTTCACACAGCCTACAACGACAGTGAGCCTCTTCAGGTGAACGTGAGATCGATCGAATACGTGGCAGAAGAGATAGATAGAATAGAGTAGTAGCACCAGAGATCAATCAACACTTCTGCTTCGGTACAACCTCCATGAATACATCAACGGAGGAGATCTCTTGATACCGCTTCATATAATAAAGAGTAGGATGGTCTATTTGCAACGAGTATCGCCCGCGCCAATACGCGTCATATTTTTTTAGCGGTATACACACGAAGTGTATGTTCTGCCCTAACACGGCCCGGCGTACATGTGAGGTCAACTGGGCCGGCCCACTAGTGAACAGTATCTGTAAAGATGAAACAATGGAAAATCCAAAAAAGCAGTGTGCCTCGAACACATGACCTCCTGCTCTCAGGTAACGGAATGAACCACTAGACCAAGCAAAAATTATGTTGCATAATTTGCAGCGCGGTTTCTTAAGAACTATAGCGTCCGTCTGGTTATTTGAAGGCCACTATGCCCACTCAGGAAAGGCGAGGCGTCGCTTGGGCTCGCTGGCCTTCAAATCCCGAACGAAGGTAGTATGAGATTTAACATTTTTAAGAATTCTGAATGAGACTTTTTTTAGACGCTAACAAATTTGAACGTTTATTGGAATTTTGAATGCGACGTTTTTAAGTGTAAAACAAATTCTAACATTTTATTGAGAAGTGGAATACATTTTGGAACTCTAATTTTTAAAAAAAATTGAGAATTTTTTTTGAAATTCTAAATAAGTTTTCAAAACACAGTTTTTTTAAGTCTAAATTTTTCTGAAACTTGACCATTATTTGAATTCATTTTTTCTGAAAAATAAATAAATATGTTGAACATTTTATAAACTTTGCGATTTTGAAAAAGAAAAAAGAAAGACAAAAAACTGATTCAGGAACCTTCTAGAAGGTATCCAAACCGGTAAACACCAACCTGGAACCATCTAGAATGTTCCCAAAACCCGCATCTGTAGAGGCAACAAACAGATTGAAATGGGTTGAGCCATGTGCACTCCGTTCGGGTCTAAGAGAAACAACGCAACAATGTCAAATAGGATTTTCGCCCAACATGCCCCCAACGGGAGCGATGTCGTCGCCTAGTTGGGCCAAGGCTTAAGCATTATTTTATTTTCTAATTTTTATTTTTTGTTAATTCATTTTCCTCCTTTTTGAAAATTATTATTATTATCAAAACTTGTTCAAACTTTTGAAAAAATATTGGAATACCAAACGGTGTTCTTATTTTCAAATATTGTTTACAATTTAAAAAATTCTCTAGATTTCAAAAAACTATCATATTTTTGAATATCTTAAATTATTCATAATTTGTTTTGGGCTAAGTGTTCAACTTTGGAAAATTTCCATATACATTTAGTTATTGATAATGACAGAAATTGCAAACAACAAAAGCACTAAAATTAGGGGAAAAACTACATGTTCATGGATGCACTCGACCTGGAGGTTTTTTTGGACTATGGATAATTGACCCAAACTTCTTGCATTACCCTGGCACAGACATATGAGGCATCCATGTCTGGTTTGGATGTGACACGTCTGACCATTTATTGGTCCTTTTTTATCAAGAAAACTTCAGAAAATGTAAAACTTGTCAAAAATCCAAACAACTTGGCATGATGCCTTGAATTGGTCATGGAAGCTTGTGGAAAAAAATTGGGCCATTCGACGGATGTGAAAACCCAACGAGCTTTCAAATGGACCCTTTTGGTGTATCCGAATACTCTTCGTTGAACATGGTCTATTTTTAGACATGCTTGAAATGACCCCGACTTTTGCAAGAAGGTGAGCATACCCATGGTAGGCATTTCATGCTTGAATGACTCTCAACACCGTATGCAAGTTGCGACATGTCTGCAATTTATCGATGATTTTTAACAAAGAAAATGTAAAACTTGTCAAAAACTCAAATAACTTGGCTTGGTGCATTGAATTGGTCATGCAAGGCCATGAAAAAAAATTGAAGACATTTAATGAATGTCGAGAAACTAGGTCCTCCCAAACAGACCCTTCTTGCCTATCCGAACACTCTCCGTAGAACATGGTGTTTTCTGGAGATCTAGTACTGATCCCATCTTTTGCAAGCAGGTGAGGATGCTCATGTTAGGCATCCATTTCTGATTTGAATGAATTTCGGCACCGTATACATATTGCAATACGTTCGGCAATTTATCAGCCTTTTTTTAACTGAGAAAACTCCAGAAAATACAAAACTTGTCAAAAATTAGGGCCATTTGAAGGATGTCGGAAAAAAGTGCTCTCAAATGGAGCCTTCTAGCCTATCCGGACACTATACATTGAACATCATGTTTTTTTTACATCCTTAAAAATGATCCCAAGTTTTCTCACCAAGTGGGCATGGCCATGGCAGACATCCATACCATATTTGAATGACTTCCGACATTGTGTGCACGTTACGACATGTCCGGCCATTTATCAGCCTTTTTTTTATCGAGAAAAACTCCAGAAAATGGAAAAACTTGTCAAAATGCAAATAACTTGGCATGGTGCTTTGGATTAGTTATACAAGGCCATGAAATTAATTAGGGCCATTTCAAGGATATCAAGAAACAACATGCTCTTAGAGGAGCATTTTGTCCTATATGGACCCCTTCATTGAACATGATCTATTTTTAAACATTCTTCAAATGACCCTAACTTTTGGGAGCGGGTTGGCATGCCCATCATAGGCATCCATGCCAGGTTTGAATGATTTTCAACACCGTATACAATTTGCGCCACATCCCGCCATTTATCGGCTTTTTTTCACCGAGAAAACTTCAGAAAATGCTCAACATATTCAACATATTTTCTGTTTCCTTTTTTCACATATTCAACATGTTCAACATATTCAAAACGTGCTCCAAAATTTTGAAGATTATTCATATTTTCGAAAATTCTCTCATTTTTAAAAGTCCACAGGTTCAAAGAATGTTTGTGTATGAAAAACAATTCATGGATTTAAAAAAATGTTCACGTTTTCAGATTTTACTTTGGAATTTGGTAAAATGTTTCTTTTTATATAATTGTTCAAAGAACCTAAAAGAAATTCTGTATTGTAAAAAATGATCACAATTTTCAGTGAAACATTCTAAACTTTGTAAACATTCAAAGATTTTGGCCTATTAGAAAAAAGCTTCGGTTTTGTGTGTTCATATAGCTTCTGCGGTTGGCTTTGATTAAATGTGGGAGACATGTAGCTTGGTTAGCAGCACCCATTCACGAAGGCGATGGTCGCGGCTTCAAATCCCCTGCTCGGCGCTGCATATTTTTGTGACTTTTACGCCTGCTCTGTATCTGACCCTGTTAGTGGGCCGGCCCAGTAGTGCTACCTCTCCCGTAAAGCGTATACGTCCCTGTAGATGATCCGACTCATCAATCAATTTGAGAAGAAAAATGGGAATGAGACGTATTGCAACAAAATTTACCAAAGGATTCGGTGCTATTAATTGGTATAACATTGTACATTCGCCAAAAAAATGAAAGAGGTACAAGATTGCAGATAATACAGCTAATGTCACAACTTTTTCATAATTTTACATTGCATGGCATCAACAAAGGAAAGAAAACCACATCTCCAGGACTTAACTGTAAAGAGCATCCCAAACCACAACCAGAGACCAGACACAATCCCAGCAATCACACTGTAGTACATCCAGTTGTCCTCCTCTTCAGAATTTCTCTCATCCGGTGCAAGCGAAGTATTGGCACACGAAATGTTTAGAGGAAATCCACATAGCCCAGAATTGTTGAAGTAAATCGAAGGGTCTGTGAAGGTCTGAATCTGACCCCCAATGGGTATCTTGCCTGACAAGAGATTGTTTGAGACATTCAACACACCCATCCCTGATAATTGTGTGATGCTTGGAGGAATGATTCCTATAAGTTCATTAGATGATAGATCGAGGGACTCGAGAAAAGACAGGCTACCAATGTCTTGGGGAATGCGACATGACAGATGGTTTCTTGATAGGTTCAGGAACCGGATGCCCTGAAGATTTGTTAGCCCTTCTGGGATACACTGGGAAAGCAAATTGTCTGATAAATCGATACCAGCTAATAATCGGATTGTGCTTTTGAAAATTTGCTCATGGCCCTTCCAGATTATGTCGAGTCTAGCATTATATTTATTCCAATAGAGGATATCTGTAGTTGAAAGATTTTTTGGGTGCCTCATGGAGGTCAAGTTGCCGAAGCCTATAGGAATCGAGCCAGTCAAGCTATTGTTGGACATGTCAAGCAGCTCAAGCTGTGAAAGCTGTGATAAACCTGAAGGAATTTCTCCAGTGAAGTTGTTTGATCTGAGGCTAAGGATTCTAAGCATTGGAACTTGACTCCCAATCCTTGGAGGGATAACACCAAAGAACATGTTGTTCCCCATGTCCAGAGTGGTCAGCGAGTGGCAACTCTCTAGGACCGGCGGGAAAGCACCAACAAAGCCATTTCCGGCGAGATAAAGTAATTTAAGAGAGCAGTGGTGGGTTGCCATGGCCACATGAATTTTACCTGAGAAGGAGTTGTTGGATAGATCCATGAACTGCAGACCCTTGAGGTTCCACCAGCAGTCCCGGAGCTTCCCTGTGAACCGGTTGTTCGATAGGTCAATGATGGACAGACTGTGGAGGTTGCACCAGCAGTCCGGGAGCTCCCCGGTGAGCAGATTGTTGGACAAATCTAGATTGCCAATGGAGAGGAGCTTGCAGAGCTGGTGTGGGATGTTACCGACTAGGCTGTTATTGTAGAGGTTGAGGATGGTGAGGTTGTACATGTCACCGAGGTGTGGCGGAATGGAGCTGCTAAACCTATTGCTGCTGATGTCGAGCTCGACCAGCGAGTTGCAACTATCCAAGAGTGGGAAAGCTCCAACAAAAGCATTTCTAGCGAGATATAGATCGGCGAGAGAGCAGTTGTGGCTTGCGGTAGTTGTCGGGAATTCACCTAAGGAGGAGTTATCGGACAGGTCCATGTACCGCAGAGCCTCCAGGTTGCCCCAGAAGTTTGGGAACTCCCCGGTGAGCAGGTTTGTGGACAGGTCCATGACTTGCAGAGACTTGAGGTTGCACCAGCAGTTGGGAAGCTCTCCGCTGAGCTGGTTGTCAGAGATTTGCAGTGTCAATATGGATATGAGCCTGCAGAGCTGCCGCGGGATATTGCCGACAAGCCTGTTGCTGTTGAGAATGAGTTCGCCGAGGCCGGCCATGTCACCGAGCTGTCGCGGGATGGAGCTATTGAAGCCGTTATTGCTGAGGTCGAGTGATTTGAGGGAGCGCAGCCGCGAGATGCTGGCCGGAATGGCGCCGCCAAGGTTGTTCCTGCTGAGGTCCAGATTGATGAGCGCCGGCAACGCCACGGTGTCGAGCGTATCAAGCCCGCCCGATAGACCGAGTCCATATAGTCCTAGACCCACCACGACGCTTTTGTTGTTGCAGTACACCCGATGCCAGTCACATACCGGTGTGGCCTGGGTCCAGCTGGAGAGCGCGGCTGCATCGATGAGGCTGGCCTTCCATGCCAGAAGGGCATCGGCCTCTGAGGGCACCACCACAACAGTCGTCGCCGGGATGGCGGCGGCCAGCAGGAAGAGCGCCGCAGCGCCGGCGAGGTGAGCGAGGGCGCCTGATCTTGTCATGGTTGTCCCGGACGGACACGGCCGGAGTGAGATGCTTGTGTGTAGGGAAAAGTCTTGTCCGCGGAAGATATCAGACACAGGATCGCACGATATATAATGGATGATGCATTGGCAGCAAAACGTCGAGCGTAGCGTGCCGCTTGGCATGAGCGCTTCGTTATCTCAAAAAGGAAGTAAAGAAAACAAAAGCAAACGTCGAGCGTAAACTCTGTACTTAGTCAGACTTAACCAGCGTCCTGTACTCCTGTCCTCGTTGTCTGTATGCATACGCCGGGGCGACGAATGGCGCCTTCAAACGTATTCAAACAGCACCGATCAAGCAGGACAAGTCGGACAATCCCCAAACGCCGCCGGCGCTCCCTAGCCACCCAGGTCCAGTCACATGGGCGTACTGACTGCTTACTTGCTGAGTGTGTTTTGGAACTGTCATTTTGACGATTTAGTGCACAATACTTTTTCCAATGAATAAGACGGGCACGCTTCGACCTTAGATTATATGAATATAATATACATTTCTGTGACTTAAGAAGTAAACCACTGAAAACTTCTTTTCAATACAGATTCAACGGTATAATTTTTGTTACCACATATAATCAACATTTTTTAATCCACATATAAAAAAATATAATCCACATTTGGTTGGTCTAATTTATGATCAAACATGAATCCATTGAAATGGGGGAGTATAAAATAGCCATGGGGGAGTATAAAAAGCGTCAAAATAGATAATGGAGCTACTTGGACAAATGGTGCTATATATCACAATCCAAGGTTTTGGCCTGCCCTTGGCTTCGATAATTTCTCTAGATACCACTCGACCGAATTAACTTAGCAGCAGGAATGGAGCCAGAACTATAAGACTAAAAATCATAGGATAGATAGATACATACAGTACTACATATTGGAAGATCTAGGGTCCATTTCAATTGCGTTGTGTCATCCAGCCAACCAACCCGTGCCAAATTTTGGTGGAGAAAAGGACCTCCAAGGCTCCAACACCTCGTCAAAAATTTGGTTGTTTTAAATTTGGTTGTGTAAACAGGATGAGGTAACGAAGCTTGGGAGAGCCAAATAATTGGATCTCAATCAAACAGAACCATCACTTTCATCAACGCCAAAATGTTTTCTCAGGCACTTTGGGGCTCTGATCCAAACATGGCCCTAGATAGTTAATTCAAAATCTGATTTATGAGAAACTATCAAAGATCAACTTTTTTATCTAGTAGTTAATGTTTGTATATCTACTACTACCTTCATGCTGGTTTATTAGCCCCCTTGTGTTTAGGGTCATTTTTTACCATAAGTTTAACTAATAAAATATCAGTTAAAGATAGGAAAAATAGTATCACCAAAAACTATGTTCAAATATGGATTCATTGATATAGTTTTTGGTAACATGTGTTAACAATTTTTTATTAAAATCTATGATCAAAATCAGGCATAAAATATAAAGAGGACCAATAAACTATGACAAAATTAGTATTACTTTTCTATGATTTGAAAGACGCAAACTAATCTAATGCTAAAAATAAACTAACCTTAATTTGATCGCTCATTCATGCGGCCGGCCGGCCAGAATGCACGGTAGATCAACACGAGGCACCTGCATATCCCCTTCCCTTCTTGAGCGGATGGCGGCCAGCGGCAGGCGCGAACGCACAAGCATGTTGGAAACCAAGCGATTAGAGGAGGTATGTATATATGCACACATCTATTTTTAATTTTTCTATCCACTAGTAAATGTGCACGTGCAATGCACGTCTCGGCCAATGTTACAATAAGACATGAAATTTCACATGGAGACAAAATCTATAGCTGCAATGGATGACATTTTATTGGGATAACTTAGGGCTTGTCCGGTTAATTTGTTGTGCTAGACCCAAGCAGATACTGTTTATGTCCGGACGCTGCGCAATACTGTTTATTGTAGTTCTTTTTGGACGAAAGAACATGCTTACATTAATCATACAGGCTGTTCAGGTCAGCAACTCCAAAATATTCACAAGACCTGGTATTCATAGAACTGTAAAAAGCCCTTGCTATGATCCTTGGCAATACACGGCACCATTTGATGTGTTTTTAAACAAAGTAGCTAACCTGAAAATATCAAATGTGTTTGGAGATCCTCAAGCATATGATATTCAACTACCTCTGCATTCTTCTTGCGCCGCCAATTCTCATTACTTGTATCCACAGATACCTGGCCTAAACATCAGTACACCCATAGAAAATGGCAGGAATTATATATATGGAAACAAAACCTAAAAAGCTACTCCCTCTGTCTACTATACCAATCTTGAGCTAAATAGTAAAAAATAAATGAAATTTCATTAAAATACATGCCTGAGTTAGATCTTTACCTGAGATCTGAAAGATCACGACGGCACAACATCAGACATCAAGAAACCTATACCTGTTCTGCAAAAATTTGAACACATCAACCCCCAATGGGAAAACCCAACTTAAATATGGACCTCTAACGGACTAAATATGCACTCTATGACTGTAGTAGGTGCACATACTACACCAACTCCCTTCCCAATATAGACCTGAACAGTATCAAATCCTGCAGCAAACACAAGCAATTGAAGCAACCAAAACCAAGGAGGGTGCATGACAATTCGCTACAGATTTGCAAACTAAACAATATGGAAAACACAAAAACCTGGAGGCCGCAGGGAAGCCAAGGATGTTCCAAAGCCGGTTCGGATAATTCCTAGAAAAAGAATGCTCCAAAAACAAGTATCTGCTCCCAAAATGCAGGGCCAACAAATCAAAGAAAAGCTCACTTATTTCACCACAGCTGAGTGCTCGGAAGCAATCAAGCCTCGATACTATCACTGGCGAGGCCGACAGTGTCAAACAGCATGCTATGGAAATCAATGTCAAAAAATTTAGCAAAATCAATGTCCAACAGCATGCTATGAAAATCAATGGAATAAAAAAATTCAGATAATAATAGCGATGTGCTTACTGTAGGTATGGTTGGTTTGCGAGGCCGACGGTGTCAAACGACATGCTATGAAAATCAATGTCAAAGAATTAGCAACAACAATCTCAAACAACATGTTATGGAAATCAATAGAACACAAAAAAATTCAGCTCATAATTATGATGTGTTTGCTGTAGGTATGGTTGGTTCGAGCCTAATTTGAAGCAACAAAGCAGTGATTCATCTTTGGACGCAAGAAGTAAGCATCATTCATTTGTTGAAGAATATCTACTAAAAAACTTGACCTTCACCTCAGTTTGTAAATGAAGTTGATTTAACGGCTTGATCAAGGCCCATATGCACCTATGACATGTCCACCTGAATCCAAAGAAATAAATAAATTAGAGTTTACCTTGGACCCACTTTTGATAGTAATTCCACTTTGGACGCTCATCAGCCAGAACTCAATGGAGGCATAAGGCACGAACAAAAAACTAACCTGGACAATGAAAAAAAACTTAATCTGGTGGCAAAGCTTGGACGCGAACTTCTGGGTCTTGAGAAGCTTGGCATGCTTGTTGTATGAACCGGTGTCATCCAAAAGCTTGCCTAGAAGTAGTATTTACATCAAGCCGAGAGCATGTTTGATCAATTCTTCTTGTGTGCCATTAATCCTTTTCCTGCATTACAGGCACACACGACAAGCTTTGAATTTGCCATGAAAACAATCTGGGTTGAGGTGCTGGGTGTTAATTATAGTGGATTGGACGTCTGCACTCACCAAGCCCCACCTTGGGTGCTACCAGTTCCACGTCGGCGGACCTCGCCATCTCGAGAGAGAGTCAAATAAATAGAAAACGTGGTGGAGATGGGAGGGGGGCAATACCTGCAGAGTTTGAAGGGCCGTCACCGCCGCTTGTTGGATCTCCGTGCCCCATCAACGATCCGAAGTTTCAGCCACCACCGCCTCCTCTTGGTTTGTCGTTGGGGGGATCTGTTGGTGGTGTAGAGGAGGGAGGGGAGGAGCTGGGTGCCTGGGTTACCGTCGGGCGGCCGTCGGAGGGAGTGCAATGGAGGTTCCCCATGCGCCTCGGCGTTCTCTGCGTGGAAGCGCTCTGGTGAAGATGCGTTGGGCGCGGCGGAGTCAGGGTTGGAGGTGCAGGACGGGAGGAGCGCCACCTGAGGTCAGCATGGCGGGGGCATAGGAGCACCAGCTGAGGTCGGCACAGGAGGTGGCGACGGAGATCGGGCGTGCAAGGTGGGGAAGGAGATCAATTGGCAGAGGGAGATAAGGAGAAATCGATTCCTGCCTTATGTGCGGAGGTGTTTTCCTCCGCGGTGGAGTGCGGTCAGTCATGTTAAATTATTAAGTGCACACCAGGGATCAGATTAGATTAAGGACAGCTGTTAGATTGAGATTGATGGGTCTAATCTTGTGGTGGTAATGAGTTCGTGTACGCTTATGGGGTGCACGTAAAAAAGTTCTTGTTGGATTGTTTAATAGTAGTGGAGATATATTTTTCAGTCTAGGTAGAAAAAGTTTGTTATCCCAACGTGAAGCACTAAGCAGGAATACAGATTGTTCTCTAGACTGTTCTTTTGTTTGTGCGTAGAAAAAAGAGGAGTCTGCATTAATTATTTTGCTTAAATTATATAGGACATCAGCACCAACGTGTACTCTACCATGAGGCTTCTCTTTTTTTTATGGGACGCTTTGATTTTTTGGTGGAGTTGTGATGGACAATCTCTTCCCTAGTATTCCTTTTATAAACTGCGCACTTTTCTAATTATCTATTGTATCTTTTTTTTGTTGCCATACTTTTTTTTAACACAGTAACAAATGCAAGTGCTTATACATACGTGCATACACTCATCCCTATGAACGCACACACGCACACTCTATCCTTATGAGCACATTGGAGAGACTGAGTCGGCATATCATTTTGAGATTTAAGAAGTCACGATAGGCGCCTCGTCGTCGACAGGAACATCTTCTTCCACTGAAAGTGCATCGCCGAAAATCCTGAAATAAATCCAGGAATAATGCGAGCAACAGGACTTGAACCCTGTTGGGCTGGGGATACCGTTGTTCCTCTAACCATTCAACCACGGGTTGGTTCGCTTTTGTTGCCGTACTTTCCTACACCAACCAAAGGCAGTTTTTTAGACCTTTTAGTAGAAACACACGTGAGTTAACCAAAGACGTGTTGGTTCTAGGAAAAAATAAACGTGTTGTACGTGACATGCATGTCAAACTATTTGTTTATGATAATATTTGTATGTAACATTGTGTCTTTAAATTTTAGTCGTTAATCTCTAAAATTTATGGTCAAGATAAATGTGAAGTAACTTGATGGCTCATTTGACTACTGTTTGATAAGTATATAATAGATAGATAGATTTGTGATCCTTATGGCACAAGCTGAACTGACAGCTGACGACGCCCATGTACATTTGGGGGCACAGTATATAACAATTTATTCAAACACGTTCACAAACGTAAACTCGATACAAAATGTCTTGCGCGTGCTAGGCCACAACACTTCAGATTCAGACAAGAGGAAGAGAGCCTTCGTATGAACCTCGCGCTCCCTGCACGCTGCTAATCATTGGCCATGGTACTAGACCGGAGTGGCATAGATTGTTGGTACCTCGTAGCAGCCTACTACGGTTTGGTCGCCTTCTTGCCAATGCCAAACACCGGATTGGCGTACGGCATGAAGTGGCACACCGGCGTTCCAGGGTGTGTACCTAGCACCTCGAACGACGGATGAGCCGGGCTCCACTTGGACGTGTCAAAGTGGCAGAATGCTAACAACTTGGCTGTCGGGCCGCCGCCGACGAGTCCCCGGAGCGAGACCACGTAGCCCTTGTCCGTGAGCCCGGCCGTCATGTGACACTGGTAGACGCGGTAGGGGAATGGCATCTTGTGGCAGCCGACGAAGTAGTCACCATGGAGCTTGGTGACCGCCTGGACCTCGTACAGCTGACGTGGCAGGCCGCCGCCGGCTGGGAGCACCGACGTGGCCGTCCACATACCATGGTCACCACCGGTGGAACCACCAATTAGCATGTTCATGGCGCTCCGCACGGTGCTCTCCAGCGACGTGGTGCAGACCCTGATCTCGCCGGCGTGCGGCAGTGACTGGCACAGGCTCAGTGTTTTCGCCACGTGGGATGCCTCGGCGGAGCCTGCTGGGATGCTGAAGGTGGTGAGGACGGCGCTTAGGTTTGCGAAGGGGACCTTCTCGGCGAGGTCGTGTGGGAGGATGGGTGGCTCAGCTTCTGCAGGGAAGGACATGGTCATGGCGCTGCCCGGACGCAGCTGCGCCTCGTAGAAGAAGATGCCCGTCGGTGCCGCCAAGCTCGCCGTGCACATGCCGGTCCAAGCACCGCACAAACTGATACTGGGGAATGCAGGGTAGCGCTCCACTCGAGGCGCATCATCGATGCCTGGAGAACACAGCAGACTTATTTACAAACTCGTGTCAACATGACATGGTTACTTATATTATATCTAAGCAAAAGTGGCGTACCTTTCCGCACAAGGTCTGCGATGGCATCGGGCATCGGCGTGCCCGGGAGGGCCTGCTGCCAAAAGCTGCTCATGGCCGGAGTGCCGGCGGCCACCACGATCAGAAAGAGCACAGCACAACGGTACATGTGTGGATCAATATTGGAGCCTGCTTTGATTGGATGGTGGTTGCCTCCCGCTGCCCCGGTATATATACTCTGCTTGCTCAACGAAGACGCGAACTGCCCCCACAAAACAAAGACGCGATCGAACATTATAGCTGCCACAACTGGATGCCTTGTCTGTCTCTTTCTCTCAACCTTCTCTTGCGCTACGTTCCTAACAGGGACAAGAGTTGGGATGGAGAACGAGTTTCAAATCGTGTTACTTCTTTTAAGCAACGACGTACGCATTATTATGGCCTGCTCTGATATATTTTATCTATAATCGTCGAGGTTTTCGCCTGATCGATCATAGCCGCCTAGGATAGTACTCCATGGTTGAGATGTCCATTTCGGTGAAGACTGTCAGCAGCCAGCAGGGTTCCTTTTGCCCTATATTTTCAGGTCCTTTACAAGTCTATCTTGTTGAATTATTACATTTTTTCTGTTTGCAGTATTATCATTGCATCTTCTCGATGAGGTACTGAGCTTTGTTTCGCACCCAGTTCTTCTTTAACTGTCCTGGGTTCTCAGTTTCAATGTGAGTAAGCAATTGGAAAGGCTGTGCATCCTCCTATTAGCAGCCCCCAACTTAGTAAGCATATGGCAAGTGGGTGCATAATTCATTCATTGATTGGATCATGGCATCAATATTTTTCTAAAAAATATGGTAAACCGTCTTGCTCTCAGTCAAGGTATCTTCTGACTCATGTCGGCTTTAATAAACTAGTCATCTTACCCGCACATTTGTGCGGGTACCTTTGATACATTGTTGTACAAGTTAATTAAGACAATTCTCCTCGATTTATATACATCTTTATATTCACAAAAATGTTAAACTATTTTATTAAAATCTCAATTCATCATCAAGTATGAACGTTTTCTATCTTAATTATGTGAAAATTTTGTGAGCCTTTATAAACTTTTTATGTTCGGTTTTTCTTATACATATATTGGAAACCAATATATGTGTCTATCTCTTCTAAATATATTATTTCCAGTACTATACTTTGGCTCTAGTTTTTCTGATTCAGGTATTTTGTAACATTTTTCTAAAATTGATATGCGCATTTAGGCTAATACCGTTAATCTAACTATAGTCTGAACTCTGAAAAAGTCTGAACTCAACAGCTGTCTAGGTTAATACCGTTAATCTAATTATAGGTTAATACCGTTACAGGAATGATATGCACATTTTTTCAAAAAAGTCCTAACTCTGAAAAAGAATCCAGGATCCATGACCATGAATGAACAGGTCGAGCTGCTGTCGAGGCTCAACCACTGCCACGTGGTGCCGCTGCCGGGGTACTGCTCGGAACGACAGGGGCGGCAGCTAGTGTTCAAGTGCATGACCAGCGGTAACCTGGGGGAGTGCCTGGACGACCTCAATGGGAAACACATGGACTAGGCGATGCGCGTCGGCATGGCGCTGGGCGCGGCGAGGGGCCTCGAGTACCTCCACAAAGCGGCGGCGGCGCGCATCCTGCACCGCGACATCAAGTCCATCGACATCCTCCTCGACGATAGGTTCAGGGCCAGGATCACTGTCCTGGGCATGGCCAATTGCCTAATGAACGACGGCGTGACGAACTGCTCCAGCTCACCGGCGCGGATGTTGGGCACCTTCGGGTACTTCGCCCCCGAGTACGCCATCGTCGGCAAGGCATCGCTCAAGTCGGGCGTATTCAGCTTCGGCGTGGTGGTGCTTGAGCTCATCACCGACCGACAGCCGGTGCACATGAAGGGCGGCGGCGGCGGTGCGGACGAGAGTGTGGTGATGTGGTCGACCTCGCGGCTGCGGGACAACAGGCTGGTTGTGGCGGAGCTGCCGGACCTGGCGCTGAAGGGCGTGTTCCCGCTCGAGGAGATGCAGATCATGGCGCACCTGGCTAGGAGTGCCTGCAGTGGGACCTTGAGGCTAGGGCCACCATGATCGAGGTCATCCAGATCCTCTCCACCATCGCGCCCCTCGCCAAAAAGCACCGCCGCCACCACCTGTTGAAATATTAGGGTGGGCCTAGGGCCCGTCTACCAATTTCTGAAAATCACTAAGGGCCCATGTGGTTATATGATGATCCACAAGTATAGGAGATCTATCGTACGAGGAGCAGAAGGAAATGACAAGCGGTTTTCAGCAAGGTATTCTCTGCAAGCACTGAAATTATCGGTAACAGATAATTGTATGATGAGATAGTTCGTAACGGGTAACAAGTAACAAAAGTAAACAAGGTGCAACAAGGTGGGCCAATCCTTTTTGTACCAAAGGACAAGCCTGGAAGAACTCTTATATAAAGCAAAGCGCTCCCGAGGACACATGAGAATTGTTTCAATTTAGTATTCATCATACTCATATAATTCGCGTTCGTTACTTTGATAATTTGATATGTGGGTGAACCGGTGTTTGGGTGCTGCCCTTCCTTGGACAAGCCTCCCGCTTATGATTAACCCCTCTCGCAAGCATCCGCAACTATGAAAGAAGAATTAAGATAAATCTAATCATAGCATGAAACATATGGATTCAAATCAGCCCCTTACGAAGCAACGCATAGACTAGTGCTTAAGCTTGTGTCACTCTAACAACCCATCATCTACTTATTACTTACCAATGTCTTCCTCTAGGCCCAAATCATGGTGAAGTGTCATGTAGTCGACGTTCACATAACACCACTAGAGGAAAGACAACATACATCTCATCAAAATATCGAACGAATACCAAATTTACATGATTACTTATAGCAAGACTTCTCTCATGTCCTCAGGAACAAATGTAACTACTCACAAAGCATATTCATGTTCATAGTCAGAGGAGTATTAATTATCATTAAGGATCTGAACATATGATCTTCCACCGAATAAACCAACTAGCATCAACTACAAGTAGTAATCAACACTACTAGCAACCCACAGGTATCAATCTGAGGTTTTGAGACAAAGATCGGATATAAGAGATGAACTATGGCTTGAGAGGAGATGGTGCTGGTGAAGATGTTGATGCAGATTGACCCTCTCTCGATGAGAGGATCATTGGTGATGATGATGGCGATGATTTCCCCTCCCGGAGGGAAGTTTCCCCGGCAGAACAGCTTCGCCAGAGCCCTTGATTGGTTCTGCCCAGGTTCCGCCTCGAGACGGCGACGCTTCGTCCCGAAAGCTTCCTTCTGATTTTTTGAAGGTCAAAACACATCATATATCAGAAGATGTGCATCGGGGGCCCTGCCAGGTGGCCCACAAGACAGGGGGCGCGCCCATGGGGTAGGGCCCGCCCTCCACCCTTCTGGACGGCAGGTGGCCCCCCTCTGGTGCTTTCTTCGCCCAATATCTTTTATATATTCCAAAACAATTCTCCATGAAGTTTCAGGAATTTTGGAGTTGTGCAAAATAGGTCTCTAATATTTCCTCCTTTTCCAGTCCAAAATTCTAACTGCCGGCATTCTCCCTCTTCATGTAAACCTTATAAAATAAGAGAGAAAAGGCATAAGTATTATGACATAATGTGTAACAATAGCCCATAATGCAATAAATATCAATATAAAAGCATGATGTAAAATGAACGTATCAACTCCCCAAGCTTAGACCTCGCTTGTCCTCAAGCTTAAGCCAAAATCAAAAAATATGTCCACTTTAGAGATAGAGGTGTCAATAAAATAAAATACGGACATGAGGGCATCATGATCATCTTGAGAACAGCAACATACATTGCCATAAAAAATTATGCTAAAGTAACAATTCGTTCACAAGGTAAATTATGAATCAGAAACTTTAGTGAAAACTAACAAACTATGATCTCAGTCATTGAAGCAATTGCAATTTAACATAATGTCGGAAAGAGTCAATTCAAGAGCTTTTCAACAAGTCCACATACTCAACCATCATTTAATCTTTCACAATTGCTAACACTCACGCGATACTTTTGGGTTCAAAGCTTCAATCGGACACATAGAAAGATAGGGGCTTATAGTTTCGCCTCCCAACTTTTTACCTCAAGGGTAATGTCAACAATAATATTTTATGATAACCTACATCCGAGTGGATATATATATATATATACACATCTGGGCTATTCTGTTACGCATAACAGAATATTATTCTGTTACCATTTTTGAACTGACGGTTTCAGATGGTTGTACTGATGTTTTCGAAGCGGTTGAACTGATGCTTTCAGTTTTGTTTAACACATCATCTTCTTTAGTTCAAAAACTTTTTATAATTTTTTTGTCGGAACGGGGTGTGATGCCCGGATAATTAAGCTACAGTGAATCTCCGCTAATGATGCCACGTCACCTCGGTTATTGTTGATAATCCCGCGTTAGTTCAAAAACCAATTCAAATTCAAAATTTAATAAAAGGCAAACATCAAAATTTTCAAACTTTAAAACTAAAATGTTCGGGTTGTGCCCAATGGTACAGAAGTAACTACGGTGGAGGAACCACACTTTCATAAAATGTTTAAATACTCTAAGTGGATAAAACAGCAGCAAAACAATTAATAAAATGCCTTTTGTATTTTATAAAATATTAAACTAATTTATTTTGGAGTAAAACTTTTTGTGGCAGTGCCATTCAATGCAATTTGAGTTATGAGGCAAGTTACACTTTTTACAAAAATCAATTGATGGCTCTACTTAATACGAAACAATGTATAAAAAAACTAAAAGAAAAATAGAAAACAAAACAAACAAAAGATAAATAAAACATGGGGGAAAACCCCCGTGGCCCAACTGGGCCTTGGCCCAGCCGGCCGGCCCGTCTACCCCCGTGGCCTACTTACCCCATTACCCCAAACCCTAACCCCCCCCGACCCCCCCACTTCCCCCCCCCCATGTCGCCACCTTCCTCCCCTCTCGATCCAGATTGGATCGGGATCGACCCCATCGCCACGGACCGCCGCCTCCGCCCCGCAGGTCCTCCTGCCGTCCTCGTGCCGTTGCCTCGCCACCAGAGATGGAAGGATCCTCGAGGCCCCGTTGAGGATCTGGCCTACCTTGCCTCCTCCTTGCCATGGCCGGCCCCGAGCACCGTGCCTGCAGCAGCACCGCCGTCGCGGCCACCTCGTCGCCCGGACCTCCCCGCCGGACTTCCTCCACGTCTACATCGCCGCGCGTCGTCCCCATCCTCCTCCTCGACGAGCTCCATCGAGCCTCGCCGACCCGTGCACCTGCAACGCTAGTGAGGCCATCAGCCTCCGCCTCCCCTCTTCTCCCCCCCTGACCAGGACGCCTCGCGTCCGCGCCGCCGTGCCCGTCTGCCTCGGCCGCTTGTTGTCGTGCTGCCGCTGCTCCCCCTGCACGCCCCGACCGCGCCCGACCGTGATGCTCCACCCGCGGCCTGCTGTCGCTCGCTACCGCGCCCTCGTCGCGCCTGCCGCCCCCGTTGCCCGTTGCCTACCACCCAGGCCGTTGAATGCCTCACCGCACCTCCCCGTCGCTCGCCGGCGCCTTCCCCCTAGCACCTGCCGGAGCTCTGCTCCCGGCGTCCGCCACCGCGATGCTGCCTACTGCTGGCGCCGCTGCTGGCCGCCCCGCCTCCGCCCGTTGCTGGCGCTGCTGATGCCGTGCCGTGCCCGCCACTTGCCCGTCGCGGCGCGCGCGCCCGCAGCTCCGCTTCCCTTCCGCGACCCGCGCCGCCGACCCGCGCCCGCTCGGCCCTCTCCAGGGTCAGGCGCCCGCAGCGCCCAGCGCCTGGCTCCGCCCCGCAACCGCGCCCTAGAACCACGCCCGTTAGCCCGCTATGCCCCTTTGGGGCAATGACAGAGGGGGCCCACCTGAAAAAAAGAACTATAAAAATAAATAAATAAACAAGTAAATAAATAAAAATTAATAATTACTTGATTAATTAATCAAGTTAATTAATTCTGTTTAATTAATGTAATTAACTAGTTAGTTTAATTAAACCCTAATTAGACTAAACAGTCAATGACAAACGAGACCCACACGTCAGTTGACTAGTCAACTCCTCTGTTGACTGCTGACGTCATGCTGATGTCATGCTGATGTCATTAATCCATTTTCGAATTAAATTAAATAATTAATTAAATTCCAAAAATTAATAAAATCTTTAGAAAATCATATCTTTTAATCCGTAACTCGGATTAAATTATTTACAACATGAAAGTTGCTCAGAACGATGAGACGAACCCGGATACGCACCCCGTTCGTCCGCCACGCACCCCTAACATGTCAAACTCGCAACTTTCCCCCTCCGGCTCCTCTGCCCGAAAACACGAAACACCGGAGATACTTTCCCGGATGTTATCCCCCTTCACTGGTATCACCTACTACCGCGTTAGGGCACCTCTAACGTCGTTACTTGTCATGTCATGCATCACTATGCATATGCTTGCTTATATATTTATTGTTTCTCCCCCCTCTTCTCTCGATAGACACCGAGACCGACGCCGCTGCTACCTAGTACGACTACGGTGTTGACGACCCCTCTCTCTTGCCAGAGCAACCAGGCAAGCCCCCCTTTTGATCACCAGATATCGCCTACTCTTCTCTATACTGCTTGCATTAGAGTAGTGTAGCATGTTACTGCTTTCCGTTATTCCTATCCTGATGCATAGCCTATCCTTGCTACTACTGTTGTTACCATTACCTGCTATCCTACTGCTTAGTATAGGATGCTAGTGTTCCATCAGTGGCCCTACACTCTTGTCCGTCCGCCATGCTATACTACTGGGCCGTGATCACTTCGGGAGGTGACCACGGGCATATACAATATACTTTACACAGTTACCTTACCTGTGATACTGTTCGGAGATGGGGGCTGAAGGGGCAGGTGGCTCCATCCCAGTAGAGGTGGGCCTGGGTTCCCGACGGCCCCCGACTGTTACTTTGAGGCGGAGCGACAGGGCAGGTTGAGACCACCTAGGAGAGAGGTGGGCCTGGCCCTGGTCGGCGTTCGCAGATACTTAACACGTTTAACGAGATCTTGGTATTTGATCTGAGTCTGGCTACTGGCCTATACGCACTAACCATCTACGCGGGGACAGTTATGGGCACTCGACGTCATGGTATCAGCCGAAGCCTTCATGACGTCAGCAACGGAGCGGCGCGCGCTGGATTGGACTGGAACGCCTACTAGGCTAGGTCTGCTTCCGGCCGCCCACGCAACGTGCAGGTGTGCTAAGGGCGATGGGCCCAGACCCCTGGGCGCTTAGGTTTAGACCGGCGTGCTGACCTCTTTGTTGGTCTAGGTGGGGCTGCGACGTGTTGATCTTCCGAGGCCGGGCATGACCCAGGAAAGTGTGTCCGGCCAAATGGGATCGAGCGTGTTGGGTTGTGTGGTGCACCCCTGCAGGGAAGTTAATCTATTCGAATAGCCGTGATCTTCGGTAACAGGACGACTTGGAGTTGTACCTTGACCTTATGACAACTAGAACCGGATACTTAATAAAACACACCCTTCCAAGTGCCAGATACAACCGGTGATCGCTCTCTCACAGGGCAACGAGGGGAGGATCATCGGTTAGGATTATGCTATACGATGCTACTTGGAGGTCTTCAGTCTACTCTCTTCTACTTGTTGCAAGACGGAGGCTGCCAGAAGCGTAGTCTTCGAAAGGATTAGTTATCCCCCTCTTATTCTGGCATTCTGCAGTTCAGTCCACATATGATACCCTTATTCCATTTGATACCCATGCATATGTAGTGTAGCTCCTTGCTTGCGAGTACTTTGGATGAGTACTCACGGTTGCTTTCTCCGTCTTTTCCCCCTATCCCTTCTACCTGGTTGTCGCAACCAGATGTTGGAGCCCAGGAGCCAGACGCCACCTTCGACGACGACTCCTACTACACCGAAGGTGCCTACTACTACGTGCTGCCCGCTGACGATGACCAGGAGTAGTTAGGAGGATCCCAGGCAGGAGGCCTGCGCCTCTTTCGATCTGTATCCCAGTTTGTGCTAGCCTTCTTAAGGCAAACTTGTTTAACTTATGTCTGTACTCAGACATTGTTGCTTCCGCTGACTCGTCTATGATCGAGCTCTTGTATTCGAGCCCTCGAGGCCCCTGGCTTGTAATATGATGCTTGTATGACTTATTTTATTTGTAGAGTTGTGTTGTGATATCTTCCCGTGAGTCCCTGATCTTGATCGTACACGTTTACGTGTATGATTAGTGTACGATTAAATCGGGGGCGTCACAAGTTGGTATCAGAGCCGACTGCCTGTAGAAATTCCCCTTCCACACTCCTTGGCCGAAGTTGAGTCTAGTCATTACAAAACTTTTACTAACATGGCTGTGTGCCTTACGGGCCCACGTCGCCATTGGGTGGTATTAGGATATTTTACTCGTCTATACTCTGGGACTCTGATCTCTCTTCTATTCGGGTTAAACGAATTTTGCTAAATCTAAAATTAGGATCTCGTTGTCACTTTCACCCGGAGAGCCCCCTTTTACTGTTGATCGCCTGCTACACGTGAAGACCCTGAAGATACTCTCCGCTATTAACCCGAGAACTTGTGTTCATCGCGTTTGCAATTCCCCTTCCACCGTCAACCCTTATGGATAACTACTTGCA
Organism: Triticum urartu; assembly: GCF_003073215.2. Classification (NCBI taxonomy): domain Eukaryota; kingdom Viridiplantae; phylum Streptophyta; class Magnoliopsida; order Poales; family Poaceae; genus Triticum; species Triticum urartu. The sequence goes on along the minus strand of NC_053027.1, from coordinate 13,397,065 downwards.
GTTGTTATTCTTACATTCATCCCCAGTTGGTCTTGTTATTACAAGATACCTCGAAATACTCGTCGATGTTTTGATAATCCTTTGAGCCTACTGCATTGCTGTTCTTTGTCACCTGAATACCCCTACGAATAATTCTCGTACTTATCGAGTATCCGCTCATCCCCCAGTTGTTCATGTGTTACACAATGGTCTTCGAAATACTATTCGATCCTCTAAAAATCCTTAGTAGCTTATTGCTGTGCAATAATTGTCTGCTTACATGATGGATGCTTTCCATATGTCTGGCAGTATTCATTAGTATCCTTAGGCACCTTCATTTTGATTCTTTTGATTCAACATGAGTGCGAATGCACGCAATCATCAGATGATCCTTTTAAATTTTCAAACCGTTTGTCGGAATTGAGCAAATAAGATGGCGTTGGAAAGCTGGTGAAAATCCGCATCTTCCATATATGTATTGTTTTTTCTAATTCTATATGATTTAAAAGTAATTTGAAAAACGGTGAAATTCTGGGTGAAACGTATTTTCACGATTTTTTGTAAACGGTTCGTCGGATTGACACAAATGATACGGCGTTGGAAAGCTATGGAAAATGCGCAACTTTTTTGTATATAAATGTTTTTCCAATTCCTTACGGTTTAAAAACGAATTCGAATACGGTCAAATTTGATTTTAACGCGATTTTTTAAAAAGTTTGTCGAAATATGGCAAATACTATACCGTTGGATAGCTATAAAAAATGCGAAACTTAGTCATGTTGAACGTTTTCTCTACTTCGCAACCGTTTAAGAGTAATTTTGAATACGGCATGACGGATCATGCTGTTTTCTCGTCTGAAAAACAGAATAGTCGTACTGATATATGTGTATGTTTGTACTGAGCTATTTTTTGTAGAGTAATTTTGAATGGTTCCGAAAAAGGGTACTTGTACTGATGCTTGCATGGGTTTGTACTAAGCGTGTTTTCACTAACTAGACTTTGCTCTGCTTTGCTCATAAGTTTTTAATGATTTATTGTATTGTCGCCCCTGTACTTGCATGGTTTATATCATCGAACTGAATAGGGGGTAACAGAATAATATTCTATTACCGGTAACAGAATAGTCCAGCCCTATATATATATATATATATATATATATATATAATATATATATATATATATATATATATGACAAATTTTATCTACAAACAGTGGTAGTTACCTCCTAAGTAATTGCCCTCCACGTGTCCCCCTAGCAGTAAACTAGCCGGGTTGTTGGATATCAAAAGATCCGATAGGGTGCCACATACTAGCTATTTTAAATTAGTTATTTACAGAAAAACCGAGGAAGTTTGTTGGCAGCTAACTACATGCATGCATCGAGTTGAACGGATAAGTGCTATCCACCATGCATGCTCCTCAAAGCTCTTTGCATGCGCATGCGTTTTATATGTCAGCCAGATCTTAGTGTGCATACATAATTAGATTAGAGAATATATGGACAAAAATATATTGGAGTGTGTACGTATATTACTGCTTGGAGCCTTGGAGTATGGAAACTTTTTTTTATGTTTTAATAATATGTACGTTCACAAATAAGAGTATGATGAACACTGAAGAGTATATTGACTGTGCTGTATATTAGATAAGAGTACGTAGTATGTGTGCATGGCATGTGAACTAGAAAAGAATATAGTATACGGAAACGCTCCTTCGCGAGCGAGCGTTCCAACGAGCGATCTCGTATCCTCACGCTATCGGAAGCCAAAGAACAGATGGGCCCACCAACGTTAATGCATCAGCCCACATGCGCGTGTACATTGCTCGACCTTCCCTACTCTCTCTCTCTCTCCCGTGAACTCTTAATCTTCGCCCCCCCTGATTTCAATGGGTGGGGCCCGGGGTGGGGCCTCGATTTACCTTAAATGACATTCCAGACTTGCTAAAAAAAGCAAAGTGCAGCCTGTCGGAAATCGCGCGTTCCAGCGCGCGCGAGAGATAGCAGCGCTCTATAGTATATTCTTCGGAAAAGAAGTATGTAAAAAAGTAGTAAGAAGTATGTGTGTGATGGTAAGTTAGCTGAAAAAGTATGCAATATATTTGTCAGGAAGGAGTATATAAATAAGTATTACGAAGTACTCCCTCCGTTTCTAAATATTCGTCTTTTTATAGATTTCAACAAGTGACTACATACGAAGCAAAATGAGTGAATTTACACTCTAAATATGTCTATATACATCTGTATGTGGTAGTCCATTTGAAATCTCTAAAAAAATAAATATTTAGGAACGATAAATGTGAGCTGAAAAAGTATGTAATATATATGGATTATATAACTAGAAAACAAGCATATGGAGTATACATAACCAAAAAGAGTATGTAGTATCATCAACGTATCTAAAAAAGAAGTATATTAAAAAGTAGTAGGTAGTATGTGTGTATGGCACGTGAGCTGAAAAAGTATGTAGTATAATAATTGGAAATTAGTGTGTAAAAAAGTATTATGAAGTATGTGTGATGATATCTGAGCTGAATAAGTATGTAATATATATGGAGTATATAACTAGAAAAGAGTATGTAGTATATCATCAACTTATCTAAAAAATGATGTATGTTTAATATGAAGAGTCGCATAGGTCAGCCATGCATTCCAGATTCTTAAATAGAAGGATAGCTAGCACGTACATAACATGACGTGTACACAGTGCTTCATACATTGCTCATTCTGGTATTGTGCCCATCTAGTACTCCTAAAACATAATCTCACATAGGCAATGAAAACTACAAGACACGATGATCCTCTAGCGGCCATGTGCGGGCGATGGCTAGACGTGACAGTTTCTCGCCGCCGCTGCCTTTTGGCCGGGATGTCGAAGGTGTGGTCTCTGCGTGAACTGGTAGATGTCGGCGGTGATGGCGGCAATGGTCTCTGCGTGAACTGGTAGATGTCTGCGTGCACACAATCCGATTTGTGGACCTTGTTCTCACACTGCATAATTCCCTGAAGATAGCCAATTTGTGTTAACCTTTCGCAAGCCGATGTCTCACCCAGTGGTGCCTTGTGGACTGTGGACGCTCGGAGATATCGGGAAGGATGTATCATGAAATCGTCAGCTGCCGCCGGCGGACGCTCTCGCATGTTTGGAGGAACAGCTGTTGCGTTCAGCGGAGAGGACCCGGCGGACGGCAATACCTGTACAATAGATAACCGATGAATGCATATAATTCTGCATTAAAAATATCAAATCCAGTGATGCATGCATTGAGATCACGGGTAGTCATCATTCACGTACATGCCTGGTTTTTCAATTTGTATAATCCAAAGATGCATGGATGGAAATCACGGCAACTCCGCTACTGGGGTAGCTTTTGATTCAGAGGAGAGAGAGGTAAAGAGAGATTAGAAAAAGGAGAGAGAAGGAAAAGAGTTTTGTTGGTTTGGATCACCACGATCCAGGATTCCATCTATATAGGGATCCGATCTGTTCGGAATGATAGCAACAGCGCTCCTGGGTGGAAAAAAAATGCAATTCTACCGTGCCCACTACCCGTTAAGAAACCTGTTAGATCTGATATAATCCGACGGTAATCAACGCAGAGGTAACTACCACCTAATGGTAGGATGTATTTTTCATATATATATATATATATATATATATATATATATATATATATATATACGGATCTCTCCAACACATAGTGCTTGCCAAATGAAAAAGTATAAAAAGGAAAGGTGAAGGTCATCATGACTCTTGTATAAGGGTAGGAAATAAAAGTAAAAAATAGGCCCTTCGTAGAGGGAAGTAGAGGTTGTCATGAGCTTTTATGGTTGGATGCACAAAATCTTAATGCAAAAAAACTCGACAACTCCATCGTTACAATGATCACTGCGGCGATTTTATACCGGGGCCAGCGCTGGGCCATGACCCACACTCCTGCGCTCGGTTCGGCCCGCTCTGGACGCCCCCGCGACGGCTCCTACACGAGCACGATGCACCGAGCCCGCAATAAACCAGCGCAAGCACACAGCCCGGCTGGCCAACAGCTTCAGCTGGTCCTGTGCGACGTATGCGCACACACACGTGTGCACACTACCGTACACACGCACACACGCACGCACTACTCGAACACTATCTAGACATTCCCCAGATAATGGCCATACACTAGTCAGACGGTTCCTGTACAATGCCCAGACATGGGATCGATGAAGGAAATATGCCCTAGAGGGAATAATAAAGTTATTATTTATTTCCTTATATCATGATAAATGTTTATTATTCATGCTAGAATTGTATTAACCGGAAACATGATACATGTGTGAATACATAGACAAACAGAGTGTCACTAGTATGCCTCTACTTGACTAGCTCGTTGATCAAAGATGGTTGTGTTTCCTAGCCATAGACAAAGAGTTCTCATTTGATTAACGGGATCACATCATTAGGAGAATAATGTGATTGACTTCACCCATTCCGTTAGCTTAGCACTTGATCGTTTAGTATGTTGCTATTGCTTTCTTCATGACTTATACATGTTCCTATGACTATGAAATTATGCAACTCCCGTTTACCGGAGGAACACTTTATGTGCTACCAAACGTCACAACGTAACTGGGTGATTATAAATGTGCTCTACAGGTGTCTCCGAAGGTACTTGTTGGGTTGGCGTATTTCAAGATTAGGATTTGTCATTCCGATTGTCGGAGAGGTATCTCTGGGCCCACTCGGTAATGCACATCACTTAAGCCTTGCAAGCATTGCAACTAATGAGTTAGTTGCGGGATGATGTATTACGGAACGAGTAAAGAGACTTGTCGGTAATGAGATTGAACTAGGTATTGAGATACCGATGATCGAATCTCGGGCAAGTAACATACCGACGACAAAGGAAACAACGTATGTTGTTATGCGGTTTGACCGATAAAGATCTTCGTCGAATATGTAGGAGCCAATATGAGCATCCAGGTTCCGCTATTGGTTATTGACCGGAGACGTGTCTTGGTCATGTCTACATAGTTCTCGAACCCGTATGGTCCGCACGCTTAAAGTTCGATGATGGTAATATTATGAGTTTATGTGTTTTGATGTACCGAAGGTAGTTCAGAGTCCCGGATGTGATCATGAACATGACGAGGAGTCTCGAAATGGTCGAGACGTAAAGATCGATATATTGGACGACTATATTTGGATACCGGAATGGTTCCGGGTGAGATCGGGATAATACCGGAGCACCGGGAGGTTATCGGAACCCCTCGGGAGGTATATGGGCCTTAATGGGATTTAGTAGAAAGGAGGGGAACGGAGCAAGGGAGGGGGCGCCCCCCCCAAGCCCAATCCGAATTGGGAAGGGGGCCGCCCCCCCTTTCCTTCCTCCCTCCTTCCTCTTCCTTCCCTCTCCCTCTCCAAATAGGAAAAGGAGGAGTCCTACTCCCGGTGGGAGTAGGACTCCCCCTTGGGCGCGCCTCCTTCCCTTGGCCGGCCCTCTCCTCTCCCCCTTTATATACGGAGGAGAGGGGCACCCCATAGACACAACAATTGATCTCTTGGATCTTTTAGCCGTGTGCGGTGCCCCTCTCCACCATAGTCCACCTCGATAATATCGTAGCGGTGCTTAGGCGAAGCCCTGCGTCGGTAGAACATCATCATCGTCACCACGCCGTCGTACTGACGGAACTCTCCCTCAAAGCTCGGCTGGATCGGAGTTCGAGAGACGTCATCGAGTTGAACGTGTGCAGAACTCGGAGGTGCCGTGCGTTCGGTGCTTGATCGGTCGGATCATGAAGACGTACGACTACATCAACCACATTGTGCTAACGCTTCCACCGTCGGTCTACGAGGGTACGTGGACACACTCTCCCCTCTTGTTGCCATGCATTACCATGATCCTGTGTGTGCGTAGGAAAATTTTGAAATTACTACGTTCCCCAACACTCGACATGGCCACGGACCGCACCTGACACGCCCAGCAGCGCACACACACGCACACGCACTGGACTAGCCAGCCGTGGCTTATTCCTAACAATCACCCCCGAAACCACGGCCTAGAGGAGTGTCGGCCCCTCGACGTTGACGTCTGCGAGAAGAGCCTGCTCCACCACCTTCGCCTTCCGCGGCTTTGTGCCCTCGCGCCGGAAGTGCCCGCGCTGGCCGCAATTGTAGCAGCGACCGCGCCGCTTCCCTCTGCCGCCCGATGCCGTGGCCAACGCCATCGTCGTCGTGGTCGAAGCCGCCGTCGTGCTATCGCTGCTGTGCAGCCCAGTCCACTGTCGTGAGCATTGGCTGCTCGTCAACCTGCTCACCAACATCCTGCGAGCGCCACCGCGATCTCTCCTCGAATGCCTTCTGCCGCCCGAGCGCCTCCTCGAACGACATGGTATCGACGTCGCAGAACTCTTCGATGCTGGCCACCGTCATGTATAGTCGGTCTAGCACCAGGTCCAGTGGCATTTTCACGATTGCCGCGTCGTCCCAAGCCCTGCATAGCACGCCGCCATGCCACTGATCCTGCCGGCTTAGGTGTCTAGCGACTCGCCGTTCGCCATGTGTAGTCGATCGAAGTCGCCCCGGAGTGTGACCAGCCGCGCCGCCCTGACCCAATCCACACAAACGAATCGAGTGTTGAGGCTCGTCCATACCTCTGTCGTCGTCTTCTTCAACGACACCTGCAGCAGGATGTCTTCGGCGAGCACTCCGAGCAGGTATGCCCTCACCGTCTTGTTCTTCTTCGCGTCCACCGCAGCCGCGCTGTCCGCCGGAGCCACCACCTCCCACAGCCCATGTGTGTCGAGGTTGGCCTCGACCTTGATTGCCCATACGGTGTAGTTGTCAACGGTGAGCGTCGGACCCTGCAGGGTCAGCGAGCTTCCCGCTCCGTCGCCGTATGGCACGAGCGACATTGCCGGCGATCACCCCCGCAACTGTAGCACACCGCCCGGCTCGCCAATGGCTTCAGCCTGGTCCGGTGCGACGTATGCGCACACACACGCGCGCACCCCTACCCTACACACGCACGCACGCACTACTCGGACACTATCTGGACATGCCCCAGATAATGGACATACGCTAGTCGGACAGTGCGTGTACAATGCCCAGCGCCTGACACGCCCAGCGCTTGCATGCACACGCGCTGGACTAGCCCGCCGTGGCTTATTCCTAACAGAGGCGAACATCAGGAACAACACGGCGGTGCCGGCGAGGTGTGCATGGGCTGGTTTTTTCATGCCCCCTACCCGGTGTGAGATGGTCGAGTAGAGAAAAGTCCAGTCCGTCGAGGATCACACGCTGGATCCCACAATATAAAAATCGAGGAACTGGCGGCAAACGACCTTGCCGGCTTGCCCTAGTCGTCTGTATGCATACGGCCGGCAGGCACCGTGAAAGGGCGACGAATGGCGCCGTCACATAGCACCGGTCAAGGACCAACTCGAAAGGTCCTCAAACGCCGCCCTTTTCTTTGACAGTTTGGTTTGGTACATATAAAAATAACAAATGGAAGTAACAAAACGGAAGTTTGTTGCTAATCCTTCGCGTCCTTTCTCGGAAAAGGATCCTTCCAGTGTCGAAATAGGTAAAAGAGCTATCCCAATCCATTACATAACTACAAACGGCCGGGGTTATCAAATCAAAACACATATAAAGAACATTGCTAAGAGCGAGACACGCCTTTAGCCTGCACGGAGGGTGTCATCGTGTCCAGAGAAGTCGCAGTCAATGTCGGCACGCTGGTGACGACGGGCCGGAGCTGGTGGCCGGCGGAGCAGGAGCGGGTTGACACGAAGCCGCGGCTAGAGACGTTCACGCAGCCAACGACGACAGCGAGCCTCTTCAGGTGAAGGAGATCGATCGTATATGTAGTACTCCATCCGTTTCTAAATATTTGTATTTTTAAAGATTTCAAATAGGCTATCACATACGGATGTACATAGACATATTTTAGAGTGTAAATTCATTCATTTTGCTCCGTCTTTAGTCACTTGTTGAAATCTCTAGAAAGACAAATATTTAGAAACGGAGGGAGTAGAAGAGATAGATAGAATAGTCAAGTAGCACCAGAAACTCTCCTGCGATCAGTTCATGGCGCCTTGGCGTGATCGATCTACATCTTGTACAGGAGAAATTTAATTAATCAATTTGGGGAGAAGAATGGGAACGAGACTCATTGCGCCCAAATTTACTCAAGGAATCAATGATATTGGTATCATAATGTAGAGAACACAGCCAGTAATAACATAGCTAACGTGATACCTTCTTCATAATGTTACATTGCACACCATCCACAAAGAAGAGAAAAGCACATCTCCAAGCCTTAACTCTAAAGAGCATACCAAACCATAGCCAGAAACCAAACACAATCCCGGCAATCACCCAATAGCACAACCACGGATCCTCATCTTCGCCATTTCTCTCATTTGGTGAAAGCAAAGTATCTGCACACATGTCAAGAGGAAATCCACAGAGCCCAGAATTGTTGGAGTAAATCGATGGGTTAGTCAGGGTTTGCATTTGACTCCCAGTCGGTATCTTGCCCGACAAAAGATTGTTTGAGACATTCAACGTGTTTAGCCATGATAAGCTCGACATGCTTAGGGGAATTGCTCCTGTAAGTCCATTAGATGATAGATCAAGGGACTCGAGCAAATTCAAATTGCCGATGTCTTCAGGAATGCTGCATGACAGGTGATTTCTTGATAGATTCAGGAATTGGATGCCTTGAAGTTTGGTTAGCTCTTCAGGGATGCATCGAGAAAATAAATTGTCTGACAAATCGATACCAATTAGTAACTTGAGTGCTTTATGGAAAATTATATCTTGCCCCTTCCAGGTTATGTTGATCCTATCCCAAAATTTCATTCCGTGGAGTGGTCTCAGAGTTGGCATATTTTTTGGATCCCTCATAGAGGTCAAGTTTCCGAAGGATAATGGAATTGATCCAACAAAGCTATTGTTTGCCATGTCGAGCAATTGAAGCTGTGAAAGTCGCGAAAGCTCCAAAGGAATTTCTCCAGTGAAGTTGTTTGATCTGAGGCTAAGGATTCTCAATGATGGAAAATGAATCACGGTCCATGGAGGGACAGCACCAAAGAACCTATTGTTCCCGATGTCTAGGGTGACCAGTGAATTGCATCCCCTTAGGACCTGTGGGAAGACACTAGCAAAGCCATTTCTGGCAAGATGCAATGACTTGAGAGAGCAGTTTTGGCTTGCCTTTGCGAGAGGGATTTCACCTAAGAAGGAGTTGTCAGACAGGTCCATAAACTCTAGAGCCTGCAGGTTCCACCAGCAGCCCGGGAGCTTCCCAGTTAGCCGGTTTTTGGACAAGTCCATGAACCATAGAGCCTTGAGATTGCACCAGCACGCTGGGAGGTCCCCGGTGAGCCGGTTGTCTGATAGATCAAGTACCATGATGGAGAGTAGCCCGCAGAGCTGCTGAGGGATGTCACCGATGAGCTTGTTTTTGTAGAGTTGGAGGCTGACGAGGTTTTGCATGTTGCCGAGCTGTGGTGGGATGGAGCCGTGGAACCTATTGTTGCCAAGGACGAGGGCGATCAGCGAGTTGCATCCCTCTAGGTGTGGGAAGGTCCCAGCAAAGGCATTTTTGGCGAGGTTTAGGTACATGAGAGAGCAGTTGTGACTTGCCTTAGTCGCGGGGATTTCACCTGTGAAGGAGTTCCTGGATAGGTCCATGAGCTGCAGAGCCTGTAGATTCCTCCAGCAGTCCGGGAGGTTCCCGGTGAGCCGATTGTTTGACAAATAGAGTATTCTCATGGAGAGGAACCCGCAGAGCTGGTGCGGGATGGCCCCAGTGAGGTTGTTATTGTAGAGCTGGAGGTTGATGAGGCTACGGATATCACCGAGTTGTGGTGGGATGGAGCCGTTGAACATATTGTGGCTGAGGTCGAGGGTTGCCAGCGAGTCACAACCCTCTAGGTGTGGGATGGTTCCAACAAAGGCATTTTTGTTAAGTTTTAGGACGGTGAGAGAACAGTTGTGGTTTGCCTTAGTCACGGGGATTTCACCTGAGAAGGAGTTATTGGCTAGGTTCATGAAATGCAGAGCTTGCAGATTCCACCAGCAGTCCGGGAGATTCCCGGCGAGCCAGTTTTTTGACAGGTTGATGTATCGCAGAGCCTGGAGTTTGCACCAGCAGTTCGGCAGGTTGCCGATGAGCCGATTTTTTGACAAGTTGATGTACTGCAGAGCCTTGAGCTTGCACCAACAATCCGGGAGGTTCCCCGTGAGCTGGTTGTTTGACAGGTCGAGTTCCCTGACGGGAAGGAGCCTGCAGAGCTGGCGCGGGATGTCTCCGAAAAGGCTGTTGTTGCGGAGGTTGAGGGTCTGGAGGCCGGCGATGTCGCCGAGCTGCGGTGGGATGGAGCTGTTGAAACTGTTGTTGCTGAGGTTGAGTGATACGAGGGAACGCAGCAGCGAAATGCTTGCCGGGATGGCCCCTCGGAGGTTGTTCCCCCAAAGGTTCAGAACGGCGAGCGCCGGGAACGCCGTGGTGTCGAGCGTATCGAGTCCGCCCAAGAGATCGAGTCCCTCGAGCCTTAGCTCGAAGACGCGTCCAATGGCGTCGCAGGACACGCCGACCCAGTTACAGACCGGCACGTCCCTGGTCCAGTTGGAGAGCGCGGCTGCCTCAACGAGGCTGGCCTTCCATGCCAAAAGGGCATCGCCCTCCGATGGCAACACGGCAGCCGTCGTCGCCGGGATGGCTGCTACCAGCAGGAAGAGCGCGGCGGTGCCGGCGAGCTGAGCGTTGGCGCCTCGTCTCCTCATGTCCCGGACGTACCAGGAGTGAGAATTTTTTGTGTTGTTGCTGGGATGAGAAGGGTTGAGTAGGAGAAGTTTCTAGTCGGCACGGCAGAAGAGAGCGCACGTATATACAGAGAGATGGACCGGCCGGCCGGCGCCAAAAATCATAAGCAAGTTGTTAAAATTTACACCAGTGTGTACTTGCCCTCGTCACCTGTATGCCTACGACAGGCAGCGCGACAGGGCGACGAATGGCGCATTATCAGACTTATTATTCAATGCAAAAAAAAATATCAAACATCACCGATCAAGGACGACAAAGTCAGAAGATCCCCGGACGCCCGCCTGCCCTCCATACCCAAGATACCGGGCTCCCAGTCCTGTCACATGCATGGGCATTCGAGAAGCCTAGGCTGAGTACATTTGTGCTGATTTTTTAAACACAATAGCTACATGTCAATCGCCTGATTTTTGAATTTGGGGCCAGTTGATTTTTGGTTGAACGGAGAAACTACCAGAGGGGAGGAAGAACCTCGCTGGACAGGCTACCCCATGATCTATCTTAGGGTGGGGGTGGGGGAGGCAGCACGGCGGTTGTCGGGGGTGGCAGCAAGGGGATGGTGAACGTTTGCCGGCGAAAAAACCGGCGATGCCCGGGCCTAGGGGGATGGCCGGGGCGGCGGCGGCACGGCAGTGGGAGGAGGTTCCAGGGAGGGCGGGGCAGCGAGCCTACACGGTAGCGCCGCCGGCAGCGGGGGTGGTGGCCGGCCGTTCGGCCGGTGGTTTGTAGGGCGGTTGGAAGAAGATGATCGGAAGGTTGAAGACGACTTTGCAGCCGTTAGATCAGAGATCGAGGATGGAGAACAGTCGAGTGACCCAAATTGGGAATTCAACCGACTGGCACCCAGCCAATCCCTTTTTTAAACCATTTACTGCATAAAAATACTTACGGGTGTAATTAAAAGGAAGTTTGTTGTTACTTCACTTCTACAAGCATCAAAGCAATCCCAGAGCAGCTTCATCCATATATAGTCCGCGAATTACACCCTCTCCCAAACCTCTTTTGGATGATCTCCCTATTACGGGGGCCTCAAAATTTGGATTGATAGTTCAACTTAAAAATAAAACTCTTGTTCCTGCGACGCACCCTGCGTGCGTCACGGGAACCCTAGAACCGCCACCGGCTAAGGGTTCCTCACCTTCCTCCTCTCACCGCCGTCGGGGGGGTGAGGGGGATGTCCACCGGACGAAGCCCGTGCAGTGCTGGCAATGGCGGGACCTCCTCCCCCTCGCACACGGGTCTCAGGTGGCGCAGGGCTTCCCTGCAGGGTGCGAGCGTGCCTTGTGGCTCCGCGGGCTGCAACAACGGCGCCGGCGTGGTGCCTGATTAGTTATTCAGCGACACATACCTTATACACAGATCGGACATTCAGCAACACATACTTTATACATGCGCGCATGATTTATACCCAGTTTAGTTAGAGCTGATGGATTACTTGTTCTAGAGTAGTCTTATAGACTAATCAATGTCCATATGTAGCAATCATGTAGGGCGCCATCATATAGTCCCTCTACTTATACTGTTCTGCTATAAATGTGGCGAGTTTTATTTGAATGCATGCATGTGTGCATAGACGTCGTCGCGTACACCAATAAGTAGCCCGAAGCGGATACAACTAGAACTAGAACTAGTAGCCGGTGACGGGCACGGCGTCTTTTGCTTCGCCTTCGGCAGCGGCTTTCGGTGGCGGTGGCATGGGCTTCGGGGGTGATGGCGGCGGTGTCACGGGCTTTGGAGGTGTGGGCGGTGGTGGCGTCGGCTTCGGAGCCGGGTTTGGCCCGGGGTAGGGCTGGCTGTGGAAGCATTTGTTCCCGCATGCTTTGTAGCAATCCCCTCGTTTACCTGTAAAATCAAAGGCAGACGTGTTGGTTATATACTACGTATACATATGCTATAAGAGTAGGATGCACGTTTCATGTTTGGAGGGGTGGTATATATATATACGTACATGGTGGCAGGGTGAGGCAGGTCTCGGAGATGCACATCTTGTAGCACACCGGCGGCAGGTCCTTGTTGCAATCGACGATGCACTTCTTCTTGCACTCGAAGTATTTCTCGTAGTAATCCTCGCCGCCACCTTTGTTGACAGGGACGACTGCACCGTCGGTTTTGTGGATGGCAGTACCGTCGGTAGAGTTGACAAGGACGGAGGCGGCCGTTGGACCATTGTCGACGGCTGTGTGGGCGGCTGGCTGAGAACGGTTGACAACGGGGGCGGGGGTGACACCGTGGCCGTCGTCGCACGTGTGCATGCAGGAGGAGTAGCACGGCCAGCACTGGGCTTCCGTTGCGAGCTGCGGGGGTTGGGGGTCCGCCGCCGCTGCCGTGGCGAAGAGCGCCGTCGCGGCCAGGAGGACGGCGATCTTGGCCGCCGCCATGGAGACTATGCTGCTACCCTGGTGAGGTGTGTGGGGGACTGGGGATGGAGATGGATGGGGTGCGGCTGGCTGGCTTTGCAGGAGGTGGTATATATGGTTGTTCGCGGGTCGGGATGGGACCTGAACGTGCAGCACGCGTCCGGCTCCGGCAGCTACGTACCTCCAATTCCATGCTTAATTTGCGCGTGCCCGTTTCACATGCGCCGCGCATGAATGCATTTGGGTACCTCCGTGCCTAATTTGCTAGCTCGCGCCAACTTCACATGCGTCGCGCATGAATGCATCTGGCTAATTAAGTGGCCAATGATGCTACACTTACACTCAATCCATACGGGATTGTTGTTACGGGAAGGTGTGTCAATATTTGGTTGGAAGTTGGAATGAGAAGGACCTCACAGTGAAAATCATGGGGCACAAAGACTGGCATCTGAACCCGGAAGGGTCACAGTGCCGGCTGTTCTGGCCTCCAAACGTGCGCTGGAGGCGGAGATCCGCTATTGTGGAGCTCAGCTCCCTGACGACCTATACCATGAACCGGCGTTTGCCCAGGACAGCCCATGGTGGGACACCTGGTTCTACGACGGCATCGACGATGCCGGTCGTGCTTCACCACCCGTGCGTGTGCTCTAGCACACGAGCCTCCACGAAGGCTCGTGGTGAAGGCGGAGGAGGAGGCAGGTTGGGCGAGGCATTTAGCTAGCTAGGCTATTTCCAAGACACACTGTTCGGAATTTTCTAAAACTTGACATTTACCTACTTGCATGGGTGCGTCGATGCATCTCTCTTCATCAAACTACATGATGAGGGTGAGAGGCGATGCTCAGTCCGGAACACTGGTTCATATTTATGTTCAAAGCCGAGTAGGCACCGAACTATTTCACCTGCATGTTTTAGAGACCTGCAACTGCAGGGAAAGATTCAAAGAGATAGATGGGCTGAGCACAATGCAAGGGTTGCCCTAAAAAATCATTCCATGTGCGGTCTCGCCGTCTCATAGGGTTGCGGAGCGGACGGATTTACGGGCTACAGCGCACTATAAATCAATCGCTAGTTTAGTGTTAATTTTCCGGCCAGCGGAGACCTAATTCACTGGTTTTGCGGGAAATGCGGACGCCGCTGGCATCCCTACCGTCTCGCATGCTCTATGAATGTGCTACTAGATAACTGGTGGCGCGCGTTGCTGTGCTCGTCTTTTTTATTGTGGAATGTTAGATTTTGATGCCATTACGTGGAGTATTTTATCTCGATGCTAAAGCAATAGAAATATTATATGTAATTTTTCTTAATCTCATTTACCTGAAACTTAAAACAGTAGTATTGTACATAATTTTGTGTAATTTCATTCTACCTGAAAGTTAATGCAGTAGTAGTACTATCAACAAGGCAAGGAGAGAATTCTGGACATGCAACATGAACACCAAAATTCTCCTCTCCCTCTCCTAATACGGAAACAAGCATGACAGAGTCTATTTTTATGCAGAGAATCAGTCTGCTAAGCACACCATGCATGTGGAATTTCTGCAACAGCTGTTGCAACAACGTCACTAGAGACCCTGAGAAGCTTTGGGACACCTCGTCACACACCCTCTTTCCAGTAGAAATTATTATGATTTTGGATCGAAGCTATGCAAGATCTGAAAATTAGCACGAATCTCATAAAGAACATCTACTAACACAGAATCTGCGCAAATCTTGGTATTTCACTTGTTATTGGATGCAATGTCATGAACCCTATGGAATACTGGTTCGGCTATCTTGGTACCAGTTTATGTAGTGCTTCCTCAAGACGGGAAAAGGGTACTAATATACTGAAATGAATTTCTCCAAAAGAAAAACAATTGAAACACGTATGAGCATGTAAAAATTGTCAATATTGTGGACCCTTTGGGCATGGTCGAGTGAAACTAAGAATTCCACTGCCAATGGCAATTACTATAGAAAAATAGATCCTCTCGGGCTGAAAATATAGCAACTGCTAGCTGTAGGAGATATGTCCTAGAGGCAATAATAAATGTTATTATTTATCTCCGTGTTCATCATTGTGTTTATGTTCCATGCTATAACTGATATGGTTCTCGAGTCTACACTAACACGAGGCTTGGAGGAAGACACATATGAACGTGTAGAATAATAAACGGCAAAATGTATTCCTAGTCTGGCCTCTAAGACTAGCTCAAGTGTTGCATGATGGTTCTATTTTCCTGATCATGGGCGACTGTGCCGGCAACTTTAGGGACACAATGTTAGTCGAACACTTGTGGTTGAATCAAGCCGTTTGATGTTATGCTATGAGATACCTTCGTCACAAGTTAATGGTTAATAACACAGAGGAAGCTTACATTTGCATAATTCCTTAGACCATGAGAGTATCGAGTTTCTTCATGCTTGCTTCATGAACTTTGGGGTTTGTTAAACGTCATCCGTAAATGGGTGGCTATTACGGTGGCTTACGGGTTCATGGAAAAGTATGTCAAGTAACTTGATAGCTCAAGATTGAGATTTGCTCCTCCGTCGATGGGGAGATATCTCTGGGCCCTTTCGGTGTTACGGTATCCATCACCGTCTGGCCAGACACATTGTGATTTGATCACAGGGATGCCGGAACACAGGAACGAGAAAAGAGAACAATACCGACAACGAGGTAACTGGCATAGTGGACAAAGTTGCTGATCCACAGGGATGCCAATACATCTCACCTCGGATATTTGTAACATACCGCGAAGCAACAGGAATAGCACACAGCAACTGGAGGTTCACTCGAATATTCATTCGTGTGGGTATAGGGGTCAATATGGATGTCCATGGCTCCGATGTTGATCATTGATCGGAAAGGGTTCCGGTCATGTCTATACTTCACCGAACCTATAGGGTCACACGCTTAAGGGTCATCTATCTGCTGAATACAGACA
This sequence comes from Triticum urartu, assembly GCF_003073215.2. Taxonomy (NCBI): domain Eukaryota; kingdom Viridiplantae; phylum Streptophyta; class Magnoliopsida; order Poales; family Poaceae; genus Triticum; species Triticum urartu. The sequence continues at coordinate 13,380,983 of NC_053027.1, read as the reverse complement.
GGAAGTCTGAGAGAAATTCACCGAAAAAGTTTCAGAGACAACGGAAGAGTTCGGGAGAGAGAACAGCAAAATAGTTTCGTAAAACCAAAAAGTTGTTTCGGGGTATTCCATTAAGTCAAATTGGTTCCGAGATATGTCTGATAATTCTTGGAGGGTGCCAGAACTATTCTGGAAACTTCTGGGAATTTTCCGGGATAAAAACCGGAAATGTTCCGGAGCTGCCGACTTTAGATGCTTTTCACAGATGAAAATCAATAATCCGAAATTGTTCCGAAATGCGTTGGAAATTATTTTAGTGAGTACTGGAAATGTTCTAAGCCCACACAAATATTTTCAGTTCGAACGGACGCTGAAAAATGTCATAGTGAATAGTGAAAGTGCTTTTTGGGTTACTTTTGGAAAGCCACCTTTTTAGCCTTTTGCTCCAAAATATCTTGGAGATGACATGGATGGATGTGGCTGAAATTTCAGCCCCTCCACCCCTCCTCCTATAAATAGAGGTGGAGGGGGCTGCCCAAACTCACTCTTGCTCACATACAAGTGCCATTGCAATGATCTGACTTCTCTTTCCCTCCCGGCTAAATAGTTTCGTAGAGCCGAAAGGCTGTCTAGGTTCCGATGGGAACTAGTTCTGGACGGCGAAGCCCTGCCGGATAGATGACACTGTATGTGTGAAACTCTGTAGAGAGATCGTAGTTTCGATCTTATTTTGAGAGTGCCTCCCGAAGGGCTGTTCGTGTGACAGTTCGAGTTTCGAAGGTCCTCCCGAAGTTCTGTCCGAGTGACCGTCCAAGTTTCGAAGGTCCTCCCAAAGGGCTGTCCGCGACACCGTCTGGGGGACTGTTCGATCGCCTCCCAAAAGGTTGTCCGAGGGGCAGATGAGGGTATACATCCTCGCGGTTGGGAGGTTGTAAATCCTAACTGCGGGGATCTGCACCGCCGATCGTCATCGACTCTACTTCCGCTGCGTTACCAGTCGGTAACCAAAAAGATCAAACCTTGTATGCAGTCTTCATAATGGTCCGGGGCTGGTGCATAGGTCAGAAAATTTTTGTTTTCTGCTGCGTTACCCTACAACTACGGTCATGTACGTGCAGCCAAACCCTTGCTTATAAATACCATGAAACAAGAAAGCATCACTACATCTGGAAATTCAATAATTTCAAGCACAGAGGACTCGTCTTATTTCGCCAATAATATCACTTGAATATTTAGACTGGTTACACAAAAATAATCATATGTAGAGAAGAAGGAAAGCTGCCAAACACTTATATAGGTAACAATACAGGCAGATAGATGACTTACAGTCAGTGTTTAGCATTAACGTGGAAACTCTCCGGCGCCATTTCTATCATGGGAGTATATTAAATAAAAAGAGGAGCACGTCAACAGCAAAATAACCTTTCTTCGGAACTTGTCCACTTCAATCAGAACAAGTTGCATTCATCTGCACTTCTGCACACTACAAGTCTATAAGGCAAAAGGTAGTTTAAATACGAACGTTGGAGCTTGATCATGCTAATTTCAGAGAGACCGTGCAGCTAGATTGATAAATTAAAACCACTAATTTATGGCCAACTACTGAGACTGTGATGAGCATACAAAGATTCACGGTTTTCAATAAGAAATTGTAAAAAGGTTATTTAGATGTATATATAGGGCTCCGGAGGACCTTAAGTCCATCGATTCAAGCATCCACATCAGTTCAATTGCCTATCATGTCTTCTTTAGAGCCACTAATAGCAAGATAGATGAAATTTATTCTTGTGATCTGTGTTGGTTGTCTTGTAAACTACTAAAAAGATGATGACATCAGAGAGGCAAAGTTTAGTCATGAACATGAGTATTAACATGGATAATTTTCACGAGGGATAAATTACCTAAAGTGTTCCGTCTAGGCACTAACATCATATTTGCACATTGCCTGGAATTGACATCAGAGAGGCAAAGTTTAGTCATGAACAGTGAGTATTAACATCATATTTCCACCGTCACCGCTGACGCCATGAGCCGCCCTCACAGGAAACCAATTAACCATAAGAAATAGAGGAACCTGAACAGATAGGGCAGCAAATCAATTTATACCATGGATTTGGCAGAGGTGTGCACTGCACAGGAATAGAGATTAGCAGCAGCAGAAAGAACAAGCACAGTAGTCCTCAATAAGAAATTGAGGAAAGAACACTGCATAGAAATTGTGGAAAGATGGGGAGACCGCCGGAAACGCCTCCGCCACTCCGATGGGCGGTGACCTTCTCCACCGCCTTCCTCGATGGCAGGCTGGAGTGGCGCGTCGGTTCTCTTTACCTGGATCGTCCGGACTTCTGTTTCTTACGGAACAGCGATGGGAAGATTGAGGAAGGGAGGCATCTTCGGCCTGGGGAGAGGATCTCCACCGGGAATGAGATGGTGCTCCTTGACTGTGTCGTGCGCGTTGGAGCACGCGTCCTCCCGGATCGACGGCGGCTTACCCTTGCGCCGGGAGATCTCTCGCCGGCTGGCGGCTTCTAGTTCTGGATCACGTTTCAATGTCCTTGCTGAGCCGCAGGTCGGGGAGGATGGCGATGAGGCCTCGGCCGTAGATGCTTCGTCTGGAAAGGAGCATGTGGCGGTGAAGGCTGCTTCCATGATCCTGTCCGATGAGGGTCTAGCGGACGGAGGTGCTGCCTGGTCCACTGTCTCGCGCCGTAGGAAGACAAAGGAAGAGCTGGTGCAAGAGTTTTGGGAAGACGTCGGTTTTCCGACGCCGGCGTCGCGCGTTTGGGAACGACCTGGATCTTCATCTCCGACGCCCATCTCCGGCCAGGTACGGGATAGTTCAATTTCGACTAATGGGTTGCCTTCTCAGTGCAGGACCCCGCCGGTGGGAGTAGACGTCTACAAGCCACCGGCTGCCGCGCGCCACATCCGCCGGGGTGTGCTAATTCGGCCGTGGAAAGGGCCTCTTCCGCGCCTGTGGCCGATGCAGCCCGTCGCCCTGGCGGCATTCATGCCGCCGCCGTCGTCCGACGGGCCCGCGGCAGACAACGCTCAACGGTCGTTGCATGATCCACGTTCTGCGACAACATGCAGTGCGTCAGTTACGCCTAACTCCATGCTGCCAATCGAGACCAGGAGGATGGGTTCGAGCGATGGTGGGTCCTCTGCCAGTGCGTCGCAGATGTCAGGGTGGCCCCACCACGTTGACTTTTCTCTTAGGGGAGGAGTCGTACGTGCCTGGGCCCTAATCCCTACATGCGAAACGCTTCCATCACCATCTCGTTTGCCGCCGCCGCCGCCGCTGAGGGTCTCCTACGCCGCCGCCGTTCATGTAGGCGCCTCCGCTGGCATGTCAGGGCGCCTACCTTCCTCGTCCAAAGGCAGTCCGCCGGCAATGAAGGGAACCGCGCCATCTTCAGCTGTTGTGTCACAGGACGGCCCTGTCGTACCATCCCAGTCCCGCTTCACCGGGTTTGGCCCCACGGCCGGGCCGCCAAGGACCGGCGCTTCCGGACAGGCACCGCCGGCTGCCGCTCCTCTCCAGCAACCGATGCTTTTCGGCGTTCCAACAGCAGCGGCTGCTCCTCCCACTTCTAGCCGTCCGAGCAACAACAACAAGAAAAAGAAGCGTAAGGGTACCGGACGGGTTCCTGCATCGACTGCCTCGGGACCGCCGCTCTTTGTTCCGGTTCCTCAGGCCACGCCTGCTGCTCCTGTGTTGCCTGGCCCTGTGTCGGCTGGGACTTCAACTGTTTCGCCTGCAGCACAGATTGGAGGGAAGAAGATTAGTCTTTAGTGCTACAAGTGCAGGACGGACGATCATCTTTCTAAGGATTGTAATGTGACTCACTTCTGCTACATTTGCAATAATTATAAGCATCCTCTTCATCGCTGCTCTGTGCTGAAGCAGTCGAGACCTATGGCAGCCTTCGGTGGTGTGGGTCTAAACGAGGCCATGTTCGTGCATCTGCCGGACTCAGTTTTTAAGGAGCACCTCGCACCATCGTCCTCACCAATCGGTCTGGTTATGATATCGGGAGGCTCGGTGACGGGAGCTGTTGTGGAGGCTGAGATTGCTAAAATTGCCTCGGTACAAACTTCATGGAAGTGGGAGGCCGTTCCTCATGGTGATGATGCCTTCTTGGTTGCCTTTCCGTCTATGGAGGTTTTGCGTCGAGTGTCTGCTTTCGAGTTCAAAGTCAAGTCTCACAATGTACTGATTGCTATCAGTGAATGGAAATCAGAAAATGATGTCAAGCCTACGTATAATCCGCTGAAGCCAGTTTGGGTACATGTCACCGGAGTTCCACCGCCACTTCGCCACTTTCTTGGTTTGTGGGCAGTGGGTTCCGTCATCGGCGCAACACAGGATGTTGACTTGATTTGCTTGCGACGCCGTGGCATCGTGCGTATTCAAGTGGCTGTCCTAAATTTAAATATATTTAAGAAAGAGGATAATACAAGGGGTGCGTCAGTGTCTGCTGGGGTGTATGTCAAATTAAATGGTTATGACTTCAGATTTGTTCTCGAGGAGGATGATTTTAAACCAGATGATGATTTTATCCCTCGAATTTGGGAACACCAAGATGATGGCCCCGACCATGGGGCAAACCGGGATGATGATTTGCCTGATCAGGATGCGAATAAAAAGGCCAAAAATTCTGGAGTCTCCGGTGCAGCTTCGTCTGAATCTCAGTCTGATGGGACCGTTCCAATGAACACGGATGTTGGTTTTGCGGGTGCACAGAGAGTATGCTCGGACTCACCCATGAGCACCATGGAAGAGTCACGCACAATTAGCACCCCATCTATTGATGTGATACATGTAGATATTTGGAGGCAAGCGTTGGTGGCCATGACAGCGCACACGCAGGTCTGGGGCACCCCAAGCGAGTTGCTGCCTTGCAGCCGGTTGAGGGGGAGTTTGGCCCACCAGCTCAGGGCCTGGCGGAAGCCATCGGCTCAGGTGCATGTCCAGCTACTGTGCACGGAGCAGCTGATGTCAACGGGGCTGCAGATCTTCGCCAGCGTTTGAACGTGTCGGTTCAGCAGCCGGCTGTTGCTGCAGTCAGCCCACCCACGCAGGCTCGGCAGCAATCTCCGATGCTGTCTCACGGGGCTATTCCGATGGCGCCAAGTGTTGATCTTGCTGCACCGACTTCGTCTTCAACACCTACCATGTTGGCTGCTGCTTCATCATTGTCGACGGATCGTCCGATGACGCCGATGGCTCTTATGTCTGAGGGAAGCTCTCCCCTTCGACGTAGTAACCGTCACCCCGTATCAGTTGACGGTTCTTCTCCGACCGACGAACATGCTATGGACAAGGCAATGCGACGTCAGGCTGCACGTAATTTGGACACCGCTCCAGGTAATCTCTTCACGAAATCTTTTCTTTCCTTTTCAGATTCACGTATTTCTTCTAGTTTAAATAATGTTGGATGCTCTATGGGAAAGAATGATAATGAAATTAATCTATCGGTTGGGGTGCTTAAACATATGGAGATTCACCGTTTAAAGGTTTCTCCGAAGTGTAATGCATCCATACCTAACCCTGAAACCGAGGAGGATGATGAAGCGGATGCCAAATATGATGGTCCGCTTATATCCCACTTGGTTGGTGAGGTTACCGAGGTTGGATTGGATGACGCGAGACCTGGGTCCATGTTTTGTGACTTCACAGCGTCCTCGCAGAAATCTAAATCAAACTCATCTAAAAATAAACAAAAACCGCCCAAGAAGGCCACACCGATTCGAGTTTCCACATGAAAGGCATGTTTTGGAATAGCAGAGGTCTCTCAGACTTGGCTAAACATAAACACGTCGGTGATTGTGTACGGGAACATGGATTGGATTTTGTGGCAATTTCTGAGGCTGGTAAGTGTGACTTTCGCCCGCATGTTCTTGATCACCTATCAGGTGGTTTTGACTACGCATGGCATAGTCTACCAGCTCGTGGAAGGTCCGGAGGAATACTTCTTGGGATTCTGACCACAGTCATGGACTTGTTGGCCTTTTCGATTGGTGAATTTCATATAAAATGTCACCTAAGAAATAGGACGGACAATTTTACATGGACTCTCGTCGCTGTCTATGGGGCGGCCCAAGATGAGCAAAAACCGGCTTTCCTTCGGGAGTTGGTAAACCTGGCTAAGGATAACCCGTACCCAATGCTTATTGGAGGGGACTTCAATATCCTTAGGTACCAGGAAGAGAAAAATAATGACCGCTTTGACACTCACTGGCCTTTCCTATTCAATGCTGTGATAGACAGTTTGGATCTTCGGGAGGCCAGTATGTCGGGGCGGCAGTTCACCTGGGCTAATAACCGATCTATGCCAACATACGAGAAGCTTGACAGGGTACTCATGGATACCGAATGGGAACTAAAATTTCCTCTGGTAACTGTGCGATCCCTAGAGCGTATAGAGGCATTATCGGATCATGAACCCATCATTCTGGATTCTAACTCTACAAACCCGGCTGCCAGACGTCGTTTCAAATTTGAATTGGGTTGGCTGCTCCGGGAAGGATTTGTAGACATAATCAAGAATGTTTGGGAGAGGCCCGTTGTTGGTCATACACCTATTCAGAGATGGAACTTTAAAATAAGGGCCATGAGGCAACACCTCACTGGATGGGCGAAACATACCAACGGGATATACAAAAAGGAAAAACAACGGCTCTGTACCATCATTGACGACCTCGACAAAATTGCTGAGACGCGCACCTTATCTCAACAAGAGATTGAATTGAAAAATCAATCTAATGAGAAGGTTGCACGTCTTTTGCGAGAAGAGGAGATCAAATACTACCAAAGATCCAAAGCCGATTTCATTTTGATGGGTGATAGTAATACAAGATACTTCCAATTGGTCGCTAATGGGCGGCATCGGAAGAAATTTATTTACAGTCTCCAACAAGAGGAGGGGCGGATCGAAGGTCAGGAGGAGCTCAAAAAGTATATCACCAACTACTACAAATCTCTATTCGGGGCGACGGTTGATGGGAACTTCACTCTTGACGAGTCCCGAACAAACGATATTCCACAAGTCACGGCAGAAGAAAATGATATCCTTACAGCACCGTTCTCCGAAGAGGAGGTGAGAGCTGCGGTGTTCCAAATGGAACATAACAAAGCTCCAGGCCCAGATGGTTTCCCGGCAGAATTCTATCAGAATTTCTGGGATATCATCAAGTCTGACCTTTTGGAGTTGTTTAATTGTCTTCATGCCCACAGACTTGACCTATTCAGACTTAATTTTGGGGAGATTGTCTTGTTGCCAAAGATTAAGGAGGCCGAACGGATCCAACAGTTCAGACCCATATGCCTCCTTAATGTCAGCTTCAAAATTTTCACCAAAGTGGCTACGAATAGGTTAAACTCAGTAGCTGACCATATTGTCCAGCCATCTCAAACGACTTTCATGCAAGGAAGAAATATACTCGATGGCGTAGTAATCCTGCATGAGACCGTCCATGAGATGCACCGAAAAAACATGAGTGGAGTCGTATTCAAAATCGACTTTGAAAAAGCCTATGACAAGGTCAAATGGCCTTTCCTCCAACAGGCCCTAAGGATGAAAGGTTTCTCTAATAAATGGCGTCAGTGGATCCATAATTTTGTAACTGGAGGTAGTGTGGCCATCAAAGTCAATGATGACGTAGGCCATTACTTTCAAACAAAAAAAGGACTACGACAGGGTGACTCCATGTCCCTAATGTTATTTAACATTGTCGCTGACATGTTGGCTATTCTGATTGAGCGCGCCAAGCAGGACGGCCAGATTGCAGGAGTAGTGCCACACCTTGTGGATGGTGGCCTCTCTATTCTGCAATATGCCGATGACACAATTCTCTTTATGGAACATGACCTAGATAAGGCTCGAAACCTGAAACTCTTATTGTCAGCATTTGAGCAAATGTCGGGTCTTAAAATTAATTTCCATAAAAGTGAACTTTTCTGCTTTGGAGAAGCTGTTGAGGCGGCGGCCGATTATGCTGACCTGTTCGGTTGCACACATGGCCAATTCCCGATTAAATATCTGGGAATACCGATTCATTATCGGCGTCTCACCATTGCGGAGTGGAAGCATGTAGAGGAGCGGCTAGAGAAACGTTTGAGCAGTTGGAAAGGCAAATTGCTCTCAGTTGGAGGACGGCTGGTTTTGATTAACTCTGTCCTCACAAATATGGTTCTTTATATGCTCTCTTTCTTCCAACTCCCAAAAGGGGTCCTGCAAAGACTGGACTATTTTAGATCCAGATTCTTTTGGCAAGGAGATGGTGAAAAGAAAAAATACAGGTTGGCCAAATGGAGTGTGGTTTGTAGGCCAAAAGACCAAGGTGGCCTTGGAATTCATGACCTGGAAGTCAAGAATGAGGCCCTACTTAGTAAGTGGTTGTTTAAACTTCTTACCGAGGATGGTGTTTGGCAAACCATGCTGCGCAACAAGTATCTAGGTCAAAAGGCAGTGTCTCAGGCATATTGGAAACCTAGTGACTCGCACTTTTGGGCTGGCCTAATGGCAGCAAAGAAACATCTCTTTCGCTTTGGGTCTTTCGCGATAAAGGACGGGTCGGAGATTCGTTTTTGGGAAGACATCTGGCTAGGCAATGCCAGTCTCCGAGAACAATATCCAGCCTTGTACAACATTGCTCGCGATAAGAATAAAACTATTGCGCAGGTGCTCAGTTCATTCCCGCCCAATATTTCTTTTAGGCGGGATTTGATTGGCCCCCGTCTTACGTCATGGCATAATCTTTTATCCTGTCTGGATTTGATCAATTTGACACAAGGTCGGGATGTGTTTCGCTGGAACCTTACTACATCGGGGTCTTTCACAGTAGACTCTATGTATCGTGCGCTCACGCATTCTGAGGTACCAGTGAGTAATAACAAGAAAATCTGGAAGTCAAAGATTCCACTAAAAGTTAAAATCTTCATGTGGTATCTTCGTAGGGGAGTTGTTCTAACCAAAGACAACCTCGCACGGTGCAACTGGCCAGGGAGTAAGATGTGTTGTTTTTGCACTCATGAAGAGACAATCAAACACCTCTTTTTCCAATGCAAGTTTGCACGTTCTACGTGGTCAGTCATCCAAATAGCGTCAAATTTGTATCCGCCCACAAGTGTCGCCAATATTTTTGGTCATTGGTTGGATGGTATTTCAAATAGGTTGAAAACGCTAATAAGGGTGGGAGCGTATGCCTTACTATGGTCGCTTTGGCTATGTAGAAATGATTTGGTTTTCAATAACAAAAATGCTTCTCCTTTGCAGGTTATTTTCCGTTGTACGCACTCGCTTCGTACGTGGTCTACGCTACAACGAGTGGAGTACCAACCGCTGTTCAAGGCGGTGTGTATGCGGTTGGAGTAGGTGGCTACGGAGGTTTTTACCCAACATGGGTGGCAACATAATCTTCGGATCGGTCCACCACCCCTTTCGACATAGGCATAGTGTCGGTTTATATGACTCTACTGTCGCCCATTTGTCGTTTTTTTTTCCTTTCTTTTTATCAGACTTTAGGTGATTGGCTGTGTGCATCTTAATTATGCAGAGGCCGGGTGTTACTCATAATGCTTTGTATCTTCTTGATGCTACTTTTTGAGATAATAAAAACGCCCTTTATCGGAAAAAAAAAACAGTAGTCCTCAAGAAATAAAGGAGAAGGAGGTGAGCCGGCAGTAACGCCCACCACCACCGACGGGAAGGAGGCCCGGGAAGGATAAAGGTCGGACGGCGCCGCCGCGCAGCTGGCAACCGATAAAGGAGCAGCGCACATGTGGAGGAGGCAGCTGGAGCGGTTCTGGTAGGCCGGGGAAGAGCGGCGGCTGAGGAGAAGAGGTAACCGATCTGAACGCGGAAGGAGGAGCGACGCATTTTTTTTTACAGATGTGTGCGTACGGTCTGTTCTTTTTCGGATGACTTGAGCCAAGCCCATTTACCCAAGTTTATGACATACGTCTGAATTTGGTACCGGAGCAGCGGCCCACTAAAGTGCAGCGCTCGGTGCTCTGCGGAAAAAGCCCAGGCGGAATTGGAACGGCATCTAACGGCCGAGAACTCCCACCAGAGTAGATCCAATGGTTAAAAACGTTAATAGTATGAGAAGGCTTGATTAGTGCTCAGTTTTAATGTATTTAAATTTGGCATTTAAAGGTGCCAAATATAGACAAATCTATATGCAGCGCGCACCCACCATTTTAGCATTTTGTTTTTTCTGAGAAGCTCATCCTGTTTTGGGGAAGCTTCCAAAAACATCTAGGACCGTTTAAGGGATGGTTTTCTCTGGTTTTTATAGGACGGTTTTGTTCTTTTTTGTGTGTTCCTTTTTTCTTGTTTTACTTTCTTTAATTCCTAAAGGTTTTTCATCAAATTAGCGAACTTTTTTCAGATTCATGAAGATTTTTCAAATTCGCAAACATTTTTCAAATCCGCAAGTTTTTTCAAATTTGTGAACAATTTTCAAATTGATGATTTTTTCAATTTGTGAAAAAAAATCAAATTCACAATTTTTTGAATTTATGAACTTTTCAAATTCACAAAATTTGCAAATTTGCAAACATTTTCAAAATGCATGAAATTTTTTCAAATTCATGATCTTTTGAATATTCGTGAACCTTTTTCAAATTTCTAACTTTTTAAACATTCATGAACTTTTAGATCCGTGAAGTTTTTTCACTTATACAAACTTTTTCAGGTTCACATTTTAAAAAATCATGAACTTTTTTTAAACTGGTGGACTTTTTAAAAATATGAACATTTTCTAATTTAAACCGGCAGATGGTTCTTATAGTGAACAACGGGGTAGAAGAAGAGAAAACCGAGAAAAAAACAAGGGATTGACAGAAAAAACAGGCGAGTGAGCGTTGGGTCGTGACTCGTGAGGGGACTTGTGGGTGCTACAGAGAGTTTAGTTGGCACTGATTAAGAGGTCTCTGCTGCCTACCACGCACATAGTAGCATTCTTCGGAAAATGAGGCCCACAAGAAAGTGCAGTTTGAACGCCGCAAAGTACGTGTTCTGGAAAAAAATGTACATGTTCTGGGATAGGGCGATTCGAACCCCATCTTAGCTGCACCCACCGATGAATAATAAATTTAAAATAATAATAAATAATTCATATTTTTAAAATTTATTTCTAATTTGAATTTATCTATTCATCGGGTGCAACTGAGCTTGGGCAAATGTGAATTTCTGCGCAATGCTACACCTACGAAAAACATGCTACGGAATTTACGTATAGGCTTAGGTGGAAGGTTTTGGTTGGATAAAATCAAGGAAAGGGGCCCCACCCTGTTGAATTCAGGGGGCGGTGGAGAGATTGACGTAGAACGTTACGTAGGAACTTTCGTAAGTTTAGCATTTTCGGTCTTCTCCGTTTCCGTTCTGTGCTCTTGGGAGTTGGGAGTACGTACGTCAGTAGTAGTCGCAGCGCTGCTTGTTTCGGAAGGAAAGCACCCAATGGCCGACACTGTATTTTAAAAAGCTATAGCTTGGCGTTGAGCTCTACGTACGTAGTACGGTAGTAGCTATGATCACGATGATCCCATTTTGTCGAACCGTTTTACATGTTCCTTGGCACTGCTGTCGGTGCATGCAATCACCCTAGAAAAGACTCGATTGTTTCTTTGGTATACCTTTAAGTTCTGAGTTAACCTTTCTGTCTAGCACACACATAGAGAAAGATGTGAAGTTGTAGTACTCCCTCCAGTCCTTTTTAGTTTGCATATAAGATTTGGCTGGAGTCAATCCTCATAAAGTTTGACCAACTTTATAGAAAAAAGTACCAACATTCACGATCTGAAATCAATACCACTAGATGTGTCATGACTTAAAGTTTAATATTATATAACTTTAGCATGGTAGATGTTGATATTTTTTTATATAAATACGGTTAAACTTTGTGAAATTTGACTCTAGAAAATTCTAATATGCAAAGTAAAAAGGACCGAAGGGAGTACTAAAGCTGCATTAATTAATTTGGATCAAAGGGAGTGCCTAGATTTCCTACGTGCAATAGATTATTACGTTCTTCAGTAAAGAAGCTTGGGTGTCCCGTTTGAAAATCCAGGTTTACTTCAGACTTTCAGCTTCTTGAATCAGGCACTCACAGCATTGACATCCGTGCGAAGAGGTTAAGAAGAACTAGTAAGAGCAGTTAGAGAGCAAGCATCAGCTCATCAAATCTTCTGCTTCAGGTACAACTGAAGCTGTTTGTCAAGTAAGGTACGCAAGCAAGTTTCCTCCGGAAGAGACAGGGTGCCGGGTGAGCTGGCAAAGAAAGTCAGCAGTTAATCGAAAATTTAGGTTGAATTAGCATTTCATTGGAGTATGCTTGATATAAAAATAATTTACATGGAAAACCCTTCTATTCAAATTTAAAAATATATTTTATATTATTAAAATAGTTTAAAATATATAAATAAAAATGTGTACAAATTATTGTCTTATCCGCATTAGACAAACTGAAGTAAAAATAATTTGAAACTTTAGTACCTAAGTATAAATACTAAGAAAAAGGAAGGATTCATTTGCAGCAATAGATGTCTTTCACATACAACTTGGAAAAGGTGATTTCCTTTTTGACTGGCAGTTCCCAAAAATATATACTTCAATGTAAAAAAGCCTTGTGGTTAGATTTTATTTTTTAATTTTAATTCTTGTTGCACCTATTAGAGAGACTAGAAGAATTATGGAAATGTTCAAACGGAAGATTAAAGGCTAAATGAATCCCAATTTGTTGAACATTATTTATGAGACCCTCTTCTACTACTAGGTTTGATCTTGTAGTCATTAATGAAAAAACAATAGTTATACAAACGAGTGGCGTGAACCATCCCCAACAGTCCAATCATTCTTTTCTTTAGACTATTCTAAGCCATTAAGAACATCACAGCGAATATGATCGAAACCTAACTAGCTAACTTCTAGCTAGAATGCATCATATCGGGAACACTGCGGCTTATTTGATTCACGGTATAGGAAAAAAATGGAGGAACTGAAAAAAGAAACGTAGCAATGGGACATGAGTACATGTATGAAACAGACGATTAAAAAAAGGAACTCTGGAAAATTAGGACGCTTAATTTGCAGGAAAAGAGATACCACAAGAATGGTAAAGATGTCCATTATCAGCTCAAAACTCCGTTTTTGCTGCAATTATTTGCTTGACTCGAGTGCACAAGAATTCCAAAAATGACGACTGGGTGGATTTTCTTTCATTAATTCCTGTACTTCTCCACTGGAGATAAGACAGAAGGGAAAAAAATAACATCTAGTTTTCAGTCTATCTATTCTCGTGAATCAAAGGGGTGAATACTAGTGTTGCAGGAAAAATTCATACTCCAAATCAATGAAGATCACATGTGATCCGTCCGTACCAGTTCATCAGTGATTCCTTCCTCCCAAATCTGCCCAATACCTGCACACATATATGGACCGACAAAGCTATGGTCTAGCTAGAAAGATAGGTCACTGTTCTGTTATGCGCTTTTGGGAGTAGTAGCTTTGCTCGTTCCGGCAGGAAAGCATCCAATGCCCGGCATTCTATGTTCTATATCTATCTATGTGCACCTTTGGGTTCAAAGAGAAGAAAGCTATGGTTGATAAGACAAAAGAAAAGACTGTCTTAATAAGGAAAAAAAGCTACGTACACACATGTACATATGTGGACCGCGAGCAAGCTAGATAGATCACAGTTCTGTTCTGTGCGGTGGGTCATACAAATATTTCCTCAGCAAACAAACCGAGCTGCATCTTCTGGTCCTCTTAGAAATACGAAATGATCTCCACGTGCACAAGTATCTCTCACGCATACTCATCGATTGCAATCCATGCATGCATCCAGTGCAGTATCCTCCTCTTGATGAAATATATGAGAAGGCAGTTCAGAATGGGGATGCCAGTCTGATGTGTCTCCTTGATTTCGCCAAACCAACCTAAATCCTTTGACGTGTAGACGCTTGCCGTATTTACAGCAGGGGCCACGATTTTGTCGGCACGGTGAACAGACACTGCCTCGACAGAAAGAACTTGCCACAAGTAACTTTGCCCGTCTAGCAAGCAAAGGGAGAGGAAGCGAGTTCTAGCAAAGAAAAAGCAAGGAGAGAGGGAGAGAGATAGAGAGTTCTATTTTCTTCCAGTACAACGTGGATAGACTAGGGGTGGACACAAAGTTCTCAGCTCGTGAGCTTAATGAGTGCTCAATAGCCAATAGCTAGCTTCTAAATGAATTAAGCAAATCATTGGTTTTAGCTCGCTAAGCTTAACGAGTTTTCAAAGCAACACACCACATATTCTTATCTTAAGTTACACCATCTAATCAACCCAACCCAGCCCATAGGAGTTCAATGTATGGTTTGTTCCAAAATCTAACAATTAATTTTGTGGCCAAATTGTTGAAAAATTTGGATTCCTGCTAGATATTTGCGGTTGTGCCGTTAAGTGTTAACTAGCGCTCATGGGTGCTCACCAACTTAACAAGCTTCAGGCGACTGTGAGCAAGGTTTTCACTTGTTAAGCTTACCAAACATAGAGAGCACGAGCTTAATGTGCTGAGTAGGAGGGATTTTGCTTGTTGAGAAGGTAGTCTTATGTTGATCATCCCTGTCATCTAGTGTAGAGCTGAAAATAAAAAACATGTTCTACGTTAGTATATGACTAAGAGATGACATCTAGGATAAGGAACGGAAAATTTGTTTTAAGAGATCATCTCTTAGTTCCCTCGTTCCCTCCCTCCATCCATCCATCCATCCTATACGTGGCATCATCACTAAAACGAAAGAAGACCAATATATCATCCCATTGTATGTGCACTCCTAATGAAGACTCCACATGCTCCAGAGGGCCCAGCGGCATTCAGCCTTTACCTATTTCTCTCTCAATCTTTGCCTCCTTTGCTCCGTTGCCTATTTAAGAGAGGAGAAGGATGATGAGTTAAACCACAAACCAAAGAAACCTCCACTAAACCCACAAGGAAGGTGGAGCACAAGACGAGATTGGAGTAACCAGGTATAGATCAATCCGACCACTCCCTCGTTCCCTCTCCCTGCTATTGTGATGTTCACCATTCTGACATAAATTTTTTAAACTATTATGACAGTGATAGAGATTATGGCTTCACCATTTTGTGGCATCTCCACATGCGGACTCAATGCCGCCTCTCCTACCGGATTCTCCTCCAAGAGGACGCTTTCCCTGGTTTCGCCCACATTTGTTTCACTTGCCCAGGAAATCAGGCCTAGGAGAAGGTGCAATTTCAGAGTAAATGCCGCAAAGGAACTGTATTTCAACAAGGATGGGTTGGCTATGAGGAAGCTGCAGGTGAGTTGTACAATCTAATCACCCTCAGTTAAATAATAATACTATATATCGTCTATGTCGTTCTGTCTTTTTGGTTTTAGATGCAAATTTCTGATTGCATATTTCCTTATCAGAATGGAGTGAATAAGCTGGCAAACCTGGTTGGAGTTACTCTTGGTCCAAAAGGACGGAATGTTGTCCTTGAGAATAAGTACGGGCCACCTAGAATTGTTAATGATGGTGTTACGGTAGCGAAAGAGGTACGTGTCATTACGGTTTACTCATACCATGCAATCCTAATATAAGTTGAATCCGTGCTATGAACTTTTGTCGTTGTTGGCTATCGACCAGGTTGAGCTCGAAGACCCTGTAGAAAATATTGGAGCTAAATTGGTTAGGCAAGCTGCTGCTAAGACAAATGACTTGGCTGGTGATGGCACAACCACATCGGTCATCCTTGCTCAAGGGATGATCACCGAGGGTGTTAAGGTACACCAATACAAACGTCTTGTGTCTTGTCTTTTATAGCATAATTATTTTATATATTCGATTCGGTAAATAATGTTAGATTTGCTTACTTTCTCCAGATTGTAGGTGCTGGTGCTAATCCAGTACAGATTGCCCGTGGTATCGAGAAAACAGCCAAAGCACTAGTCTATGAGCTCCAGAAGATGTCCAAGGAGGTTTAGATTTGCTAATCTATTGTTCAGTTCCAGAAATACATTCATTCTGAATTCTATATCACATTTCCTCTATCAATCTATGATAAATACTCGGCCGATCTTGTAATGCAACAAGAAAATGCATCGGATTATAGTAACTTCTGCTCCCTATGCTAATTATTAACGGAGCAGATGACTCACCCCTAGGCCCTAACTACCATTCATGAGTATTAACCCATTGTTATCATTTTCAGGAGCCCTAATCCTCATTTGAATCTCATATATTAATTTTCAACGGGAGTACCCTCTATTTGAAATTCAAATTTGCCAATTTGCATTAAATACTGCAGGTTAAAGATAGCGAACTTGTCGATGTTGCTGCTGTAAGTGCTGGAAATGATTATGCAATTGGCAACATGATAGCTGACGCTGTGAGCAAGGTTGGGCGACATGGGGTAGTCACGCTCGAAGAAGGAAAGAGTTCTGAAAACAGCCTCTATGTGGTCGAAGGGATGCGATTCGACCGCGGCTATATTTCTCCCTACTTTGTGACCGACGGTGAAAGAATGACAGTGGAGTATAACAATTGCAAGGTCTGTCACACATTGTCTTGGCAGTTCGTCTACTTATTTCAGTTAGCACAATCTCCATGAGTTATGTAATCTTAAGCTGATATATTTATAATATTGCTCAGCTCCTTCTTGTGGACAAGAAAATTAACAGCGCCAAAGATCTTATCACTATTCTAGAGGACGCTATTACGAGTGGATATCCAGTTTTAATAATTGCAGAGGACATTGAGCAGGAAGCCCTTGCAGCCCTCGTGCTCAACAGGCTTAGAGGCTCACTACAGATTGCTGCTATAAGAGCCCCTGGTTTCGGGGAGCGCAGGAGTCAATACCTCGATGACATCGCCACTCTGACAGGAGGTGGGTTTGATGTTTGGTGTGATACGATGCATCCCGTTGTGATATTTGTTCAGTTATAACAGTCAATCTTCATGTAGGCACTGTCATCAGAGACGAATTTGGAGTACCCCTGCATAAAGCAGACAAAACTGTCCTAGGAACTGCTGCCAAGGTTGTAATTACTAAAGATTCAACAACAATAATTGGAGATGGTACTACACAAGAGGAAGTAATCAAAAGGGTGACACAAATCAAGAACCAGATTGAGGTCAGTATATTGTGAACTTATTGGATGCTCCATATTTCCAGCATATATAGTTCAATTAGCTTGTCCCGCGCAAGTGTGTGTCTCACTTAAGTGTGGATGAAAATACCCTGACTAAAATTTCGTTCCGAAACTTTTTTTTTCAGGCTACTGAACACGAATATGAAAAAGAAAAGCTAAAAGAGAGGATAGCCAAATTATATGGTGGTGTTGCTATCATTCAGGTACAGCCGATGTTCATGCTGAGATATCTATTGATATACTAGGCAACAATTCCAGAAATACACTCAGTAGTGCACTTTTTAGGTTGCATTAGAAGAAATAATAGCTATGACATAATACATCTTGGTTTGTAGGTAGGAGCACAGACTGAAACCGAGCTAAAGGAAAAGAAACTGAGGGTCGAAGATGCGCTGAATGCAACAAAGGTAATGTTTTCTCCTGGTTAAATTCCAATTGGTTTTTAGGATTTGTGTACCTTTGATATCATTCAGAGGGCCTTCTAGTGCATTCTAGAATTGTGTTGATTTTAGTTTTACAACAAAACCTATATGTACTCATTTCTTTGTTAATTGACTACCTTTCTTTGTGGGCAGGCGGCTGTTGAGGAAGGTATTGTCGTTGGTGGTGGTTGTACCCTCATAAGACTTGCATCAAAAGTTGATGCTATTAAACAAACCCTTGAGAATGATGAACAGAAGGTATGAAAAAGTTAATGGGATCCTCTTTCGCAAGGTTTCAGTAACAGAATTCTGTATTTAGTTCAAGGCGTTGTTTTCTTCCCTCGCACTGAACTAATCACCTCTTCGTATTTTCAAGGTTGGGGCTGAAATTGTGAGGAAGTCCTTAAGTTATCCACTTAAACTGATTGCAAAAAATGCTGGCATTAATGGCAGCGTAGTTATTGAGAAGGTTTGGAACTCAAATTTGTTTTCAAATATGAATTTGATATTCAAAAACTTGAGCATAACCAATTTGGAGCATTCAGGTCCTTGCCATTGACAACTCCAGCTATGGTTACAATGCCGCTACAGGAAAGTACGAGGATTTGATGGCTGCTGGTATTATTGATCCAACCAAGGTATGTGCTTGCAGAAGCAATGTTCTCTTTGACCACGTCATATAACCGATGCTCTCATATGAGGATGCTATGGTACACTTTTTTCAAGATAATGTACCTGAAAAATCCTAGAGTCCATTATGTTTTGTCGGGAAATGGCGATTGGGTGTTTATCCTAACTGACATATAATTGCATTTGTAACTATGCTGAAACAATAAGCATGGAACCCATAAACTTTGAAGGGGTGACCAGTTTGATGAGACCTTTCTAAGGGGGATTCTATGTACCTCCTTATTTGCATCCAACTATTTTCTTTATCCTCCTTTCTGTGCATAAGCATCAAGCTCAAACAAAAATTAACTGGATTTTGCATAAACAGGTGGTGAGGTGTTGCTTGGAGCATGCTGCATCGGTGGCGAAAACTTTCATCACCTCTGACGCTGTTGTCGTCGACATAAGGGCGCCTAAGTGTGCACCTGTTGTGAACCCGATGTGCGGTTCAGGTATACAGAGACAATCTGCTCATCATCGTCTGCTATTTCTTACTCAGGAATCAATATGGTCTTTCTAACTTGTTTTAATTTTTTGTACAGGTTATGGATTCTAATTTAGGACAAGTGCTATGCATTCCTGTGCCTCGGCAGCATGCTATATCAGAGGCAGAACTACTGTGTTATGTTTTGAGAAATAAATTTATTACTTGTTATGGCGAGTCAAAGCCGCAATCAATAGTTTATTTTATAGTCCTAAAAGTGAATGATGAGAGTTGCATGGAATATTGTAGCTACATAATATTCACAGTTGTTCCTTCCGAGCATTTGTTCCTTAACTGAGCGTAGGCTTGTGGTAATGATGATGTTCCATGTATGGATTAATTCGATACACTCTTCGCATGAAAGGTTTCGCAATACTCGCAGTTGTTCGTTTGTGCATTTGTTCCTTAACTGAGCGTAGGCTTGTGGTAATGATGATGTTTCATATCTGGATTCGGTAGACTCTTTGCATGGAAGGTTTCGCGCCACAGTGGTGCGACTTGATTGCTAGGTTCCTCATAAGCGGTAACATGGCGAATTGGTGATTAAAGTCAATGATGATATTGGTCGTTGCTTTCAGACTAGGAAGGGTCTGAGGCAGTGCGATCCAATGTCTCCCATCATTTTCAACCTTGTCGCTAACATGTTAGCTATCCTCATTGCACACAGGCTAATAGAGATGGGCAACTTAGTAGACTTACGCATCTCCTAGATGGTGGTATAACCATTCTTCAGTGTGTCGATGACACTTTTCTATTCATGGAACCCGACATGAAGAAAGCAGCGAATGTGAAACTCGTTTTATGCATTTTGAGCAACCTTTTGGTCTAAATTTTTTTTTTTCATAAAAGTGAGATATTTTGCTTCGGTCAGGCTAAGGAGGTTGAGGACAAATATAAGGAGTTATTTGGGTGCAAGTCATGATTTTTCCCATTCCGTTACCTTGGTACCCCTGTTAATTTCTGGAAATTCTCAAATAAGAAGTGAAAAAAGGATAGAAGACATCAAAGCAGTGCTCACCAGCCTACCAATGTTTTGTCCTTTGAAATACCTAATGGGGTGAACAGATTCGACTATTACAGATTTCGTTTTCTCTGGCTACGTGATGAACATAAGAAGAAATATCGATTAACCAAGTGAGGCATTATTTGCAGACCAAAGACCATGGTGATCTCGAGTGGATCTGGAATCCAAAATAAATGTTTGTCAACAAATGGTTGTTCAACCTTATAAATGAAAATTTAGTCTGGCAGGAGTTGCTCAACAAATATCTGCATTCAGAAAGTGTCTCAAGTGACAATAAAACCAACAAATTCACCATTCTCGAAGGGTCTATTAAAAGTCAAGGAAGACTTTTTCTTAGTAAGGGCTCATACTTAGTTGCTGATGGACGAGCACTAGGTTAGCCAACAGTGCCCTTCTCTGTATAACATTGTGCAATGGAAACATGATACTTCTCATCAGACTCTTATCAGGTGATAAGGGAACTGATTGGTTACACATGGTCCAGTCGCTTGTTGATGTTAGTTTGTTTCAGGAGACGGATGCTTTCCAGCGGCAACTTCATACTTCCGGGATGTTTTTGTTGAAGTCCATGTATGCGGACATGGTAAATGACAATCATGTTTTCCATAGAAAATTCATTTCAAAGTTGAAAGTCCCGCTAAGGGTTAAGATATTCTTTTGGGCCTGTGTAGAGGAGTGGTCTTAACTAAGGATAATTTAGTGACACGTAATGGGAATGGTAGCACAAAATATTGTAAAAAAAAGTTAATATGACATCTGATTTATGGCCAAAGAGCAAAAATGAAAACAAGGACGAAGAATGTTTTCAATACTCTTGACTAATATATCAATGCAGAATAAGTCTAAGTCTATTCTCAAGCCACAATATTCAGAGCTCTCTGAAACTTGACAGTTACCTGGGTGCACAGAGTGCCGACGCATCTTTCTTCAGCGAACTGCACAATGACGATGAGAAGCAATGCTCATTTCGGAAAACTGGTTCGTGTTTATGTTCAGAAGGATCATTTAGAAGATTGTACAATCTTAACGGCTACTGATGACACCGTTTTCAGTGGTCGCAGCGAACGACATCAGGTGACCCGTATGAGCATAACCACCATGACAAACATGCAGGTCATCAGAAAAATGAGCAACCACTGGAAGCAGGTTGTCTTGGAGGCCAGCGAGTAGACCTCAGAGGCTCGCGCCGTTGCGCTGCCGGTGCTCGCCAAGCTATGCTCCATGGCTCTCTCAGTGGAATCAAGGATCTGCATCAGTAGTACCCAGCAAGTGAGCTTTCTCAGTAAACATCCACAAAAAGGGAGCTGAGGGAACTTCATCAACAGAAGAAACAACTCACAAGGCAACAGAAAAACCTACCTTCTCTGTATCTTGTACGGATTGGTTCACTACAAGGCTACTTTTCTTCAGCTGACGTGCTAAGTCAACCATTTCGTCTATCAGACTGTCTTGCAGGTCCCTGTGCAGTTAGAAATCCAACACAGTAAGAGGATATCCACCAAGTATAAATGCTTAGGTCTTAAAACATCACAAGAACATGTAATGATCGAACATAGCATTGATTATACCTACACTTTTCATGACAGCAAGGTGAGTCAATGAACAAATCAGTAAACTGGTTACTCATGCAGATAAAAGATGATGAGGGCACTAAGCCAGATTCTCGGGTCCACAAGAAACTTTGCCAAAAAAGGGGTTGCATACCTATGCTTCTCAATGTTAGCCTGAGCTTCTGCATCCAATTTAATAGGCCCTCCAGTCTCTCTTTCTTTTCTATCATGACTGCTTGTACCAGCTTCCACCTGAGCCCTACTTATTTGCATCCATTAGTTCATTAGCTGTAACTGTAAGAAAAAGAAACAAATAAAAAAGGGGCAAGATTTTACTTACGTTGATCTCCTTCGCAATCCTGCTGACAAGGATATTGGACTCTCAGCCTTTTCTCTTTCACAAGAGCTTTCTTCTTTGATCTCATCAACTGGATTTTCATTTTCTTTCTGCATCCAAAAGATAGTAATGGAGGTGTATCTAGAAGCTAGACTGTATGAGTAATGCTGGCATGTACTGATCTGAGAAACCAGTTTAAACAGAGAGTGGGGACAGCATAAATATGAATCAAAGTGATAAAAAAAATACCACTGAAGCAGCCAGTGTGGCAGCTAGTGCTTCAATCTTTTCTGAATACTCACTGAGCTTAGTTTTTGAAACCCTGAATCAAGAAAATACTCATGAATAAACATGGTCTCGTCATGGGGAAATATACATAAACAGCAAAAGCTAACTTTGCTATCCTCCGGAGATTAATATGACCAGACATTCTCATCATCAAAATGCAGAGCACTGAATGGAAGGTCATAAAAACATACTACACCATGATCAGGACCACCAATACCTGCTGAATCATTTAAATGGGGCTCACCATACTACACCAAATGCAGAGGGGCCAAAACAGATTTCAGATTTAAGCAAATCTATTCTGGCTTCTAATAGTAATATCAAACAATCAGAGAAGTGCTACAGAACAGTCAGACACTCAGACCAGCAATGGTGAGAGACTACATACAAGATTGTGGGGAAATTGAGTTCATTCACTATTAAGGATCTTTCCAAGAGGATATGAGCATACAAGGTGTGAGCAATGGTCAGGTCAACTGTAGGAAGCAAGAAAAGAAACAGTTAAACTAGTAGAACATTTGTATGAAACTTGATGCAAAGTTCTTCAGATACGCATCGGCAACAGACTCACAGTATCCTGCACATCTGAATCCAACCACTGATTTAACCAAGAAATCTGATGAATGTAACAAGCTAGTTCAGTCAGTAAATCACCGAGCATGACCTCTCACTGTAAAATGGAATCGGCGCCGCGGGTGGGATCTGTCGTATTCGGCGGCTCGGAGACGAGAAGATGCCCGCCAAAGCACCACCACGAGACTGCACCGAATCGGACGCGCCCGTGCTCCCCCTGCTCTCGTCCGTCCAGATTGAATTGGTGGCGGAAGGAGGAGCGGTTGGGGAACGATGCGGGTGGGGAGTGCGAGGCGGATGAGGCCAGATCCACGGCGGAGAGGCGCCGGCCAGCTAGCCCGGCGGACGCAGGCTCTACAGGGGGCAGGCCGGCACGGCGGCGCACCACCGACGAGCCTCGGCGGTGAAGAGTTTCTTTGGGAGATTGGATCATTTGCCACACTTTATTTAGGGAGTTGATGATTTGCCCTGCTTTAGTTAGAGTTAGATCATTTGCCCCATTTTCCTTCAATCTTTTGATCATTTGCCCCAGTTTCTGTTTTAATGAATTCTTAATTAGTTTAAGTCAGAAAATGGATGTGGAATGGCCTTTATGCCCCTATGACAGTAGTCACCTTGGTCACCGGAATCGTCGTTCAGGCCATCACTGATCTGCCTCTTGCTCCAGCTCGAGATTACGCTGCGCCCGTCTCCACCTCCAGCTCCAGCTCGAGGTCAGCACCGCCGCTGCTCCCGTACACTCCAGCAGCAACTCTGTTGGAATTAACCACGCGTCCATGTCCGGCTTGGACGTGAAGCTAGCTGCTACGTACATCCTATGTATCCCCTTGTAACCAAATACGGAGTATCAGATCAGACAAATAAGATAACTGGATCGGTGTTCTGTGTTTTCGCGTGAGTGTTCTGTCCGTTCCTCCGCCGGCGGGTCGCATACGTACGTGAGCTACGTGAGTAGCCTCCAAGAAAATCCATCCACCTGCCTAGCTGCTTCAAAGCCAGCTTCTACATGACTTGCCCTGCCTATCAAATGCATCGGTTGAGTCAGCTTTGCATGTAGTGTTTGCCGGAGAGTACACGGCGAGTCGCCGTGTCGGGAACAGCGCCCCTGGTTGCAGCTTGCACCCCGGCCCCCTCCTCTGCTTCCAGCGTACGAGGAGAAGAGAAAACATGACGAACAGTGGTCATAGTTCGACCAGGTAGAGGGGCATAAAGGTCATTCCGCATCAACTTTCTAAATTAAACAAATCAAGAATTCTTTAAAACAGAAATTAGGGCAAATGATCACAAGATTAAAGAAAAATGGGGCAAATGATCTAACTCTAATTAAAGCAGGGCAAATCATCAACTCCCAAAATAAAGTGTGGCAAATGATCCAATCTCCCGAGTTTCTTTTACTCCTAGGTTGTTTTCTTTTTCCAATAAAAAACTCTTATTATTTTCCGTATAGATAATTCATCGGAGGTAAAGTTGTTCTGTAACTCACTTTAGTCCCTCTACTTCAGAATACCCAAAATATGGTTCATATTGGAGGTTTTTTAAATCTTCGCTTTGACAAAATAACATGATGTATGGAGCGAAACAATAAGACAAAAGAAGCTAAACCATTCATCGTGCATAGACATGATTCCGATGATGATTACCGATTCGTCCTGCAAAAATTGATAGCATAACTCTAAAAAATGAAACGTCCAAGGAGAAGCAACTCATTCAATGAGGGAGCACAGCGCGTGCTGCTTCATCGTAAGGAGTGCTTAATAATGACTAGTTTTATAGATATATTATCTAGTGAAGCAATATAATTTAGATGATGTTCACCATTATTCTTCATCACAACTGAACTATATTGCAAAAGCTTTGACAAAGTTATGTTTAAAATGCAATTGATTCATCACAATTCAGTGTAGAAAGTTACCACTTTGGATTTTTATGTGGAGTTGGCAACAAGACTTTGGTTTGACGATTGTGACAATGATGAGTGGAGTTTGCTTTTGCTTAAGGACTTCATTGAGAAATTAGGATATGAGTGGAATAACACAATCATATTGTATGGGTGTCCTCCTAACAATGGAGTTGTTGATCAATTAGTGCAACTAAGCGATGATAATAATATAATCCAGATGAGTGAGATAATAGTTGGTCATAAAATTTTGGTTGTATATGTTGATCATGTTAACCAGTTTGAGGCACAAAAATAGGATGACATCTTTGTCGTTGTTTTCCTCCGTACATTCTCATGAGTCCAAAAAAACTTGCTACATTGAGGAGACATGGGTGATGTGGTTGAGAGTGGATGTGTGATCTTCCTAACCAATTCTCTGTGAGCATCACTGATAGATACTCGACTAGATGGCGAGTCGTTCGTCGGCCCGATCTTTCACGGTACTAGCAGAAAAACAAAAACTTCCGTTCAAGCAAAGATGAAAGAACGTAAGCCCGAAAATCTTGCGTCGAGTAGATTGGATCGACTCCACATGCAGCAGCGACAAAATCCTCTAGGGATCAGCAAAAACAAACTCAGTATTTGGTGTCCCCCGACATGGGACGTTTTCTGGATTTTATTGAACTCACCAAAACAAAACTCCACCGTTTTACACGACGTGCCGTCCTGGTATATATAGTGCATGCAGGCACAACCCACTCGACTTTGACTTGAACAAAACAAATGAGATTTTCTTGCTATGAAACCGAACACAACTACTACTAGGACTCCTCCGTATATCACGCCAAGGAAACATCTAATCATGTTTATCCTTTACCTAACACCGATTGATTTCCTAAACTAACGACTCCACTAATTAATCGTCCAGTCAGCTGATCATCTGCATATAAACACAACATCACGTGATTCGGACCAGAATATCACCAAAAATTATGTAGCTTGGCGTACGAAAATTAGGCTTAATTTCTTCAGGCTCTGGATGTTGTGGTGGTATTTTAAGTGCAACTGTACCCACCATCAAAATATTAGAGTTGATTGCTTGATCAGATTTTGCTAATGCATTGACGGATGCATCAATCACTGTCTTTAGAAAGCATGAGTCCCATCAAATTACTCCACACTCACCACCACTTATGTATGTGAACTGGAAACCATCCAAAAGCTTCAGTTGTCGGCGATGTTGCCGATGCAGCCACATCTGGCTTGTAAAGCGGTGCAACAATAGTATATGTAGTCCACGTTGGGTTCTTCCGCTCGGCAATAGTTGCCGTAGAAGGACGACACCGCCGCCATCAGGACATCATCAACTGCTCCTCCTCTTGCTTCTTCTTCTTCCTGCCTTGTTGATTGCTAGCCAGCCCGGCGTAGATGCATGGGCTGTTGTCGGGCATACCAATAGCGATTGCAGTAGGCCATGAAGTTCGGCTTGCCATGGCAGAGGGCGACGCAGTTCGCCGATTGTGCAACCTCAAGCTGAGATCTGCACCGACCGGCGCAGGACATTAAGTCAACCTTGCCACGGCAGTCCTCGGAGCAGTAACCTGCCTCTGTCGTAATGAGGAGAAGCCCGACGACAAGCATGCCAACGCACCACACAACGCAACGCTTTCTAGAACCCATACCCATAGCCACCATTGCTAGGTAGCTGAGTAGTACTACCTACTTGGCTCTACGAAGAAGTAAACAACACCGGCCAGTTTGGCGCCGGCTAGCTAGCGCGGCGGACGGTCGAGGTGCGGGACCTGCCTGGGCAGAGGCGACGCATGCTCTACAGGGGCAGGCGGGGACGGCGACGTACCACCGATGAGCCTCAGAAGTGAAGAGGTTTTTTAGCTGCTTTCTTTTTAATAAAAGACCCTTATTTTTCATAGACAAAAAATCATAGAGGCCACTAAAATTGCTCGGAACTCACTTTAGTCCCTCTACTTTAGAATACTTAAAATATGATCACTAAACTTGTGCTAGGGATTCACATACGGTCCCTCATACACTTTAATCCCTCTACTTCAGAATACCCAAAGTATGGTTCATATAGGAGGTTTTTTAGATCTTCGCCTTTGACAAAATAACATGATACATGGATCAAAACAATAAGACAGAAAAAGCTAAACCATTCATCATGCATAGACATGATTTGGTTGAAGATCACCAGTTCCTTCTTGCAAAAATTGATAGCATAACTCTAAAAGACGAATCGTCCAGAGAGAAGCATCGCTGTCATGTTGATTTCGGTAGTACTATTATTTATGTTCATTAAAGAGTGATTAATTATGACTACTTTTATTGATATGTTTTTCTAGTGAAACAATGTAATTTAGGTGATGTTCGGTACTATTCTGGATCATGACTGAAGTATATTGCAAAAGCTTTTAGCAGAACGATGTTTAAAATGCAGGTGATTCATCACACGTCAGTGCAGAAAGTCACCACTTTGGATTTTGATGTGGAGTTGGCAACAACATAAATTATTGAGGTGCTAAGGTGAATTGGTTTGAGGAATGTGACAATGATGTGTGGAGTTTGCTTTGACTAAAGGACTTCATTCAGAAATTAAGATCTAAGGGCATCTCCAGCCGCGCCCCCAACAGGCCCCCCAGGCCACTTTTTCGGCGCCGACGCCGAAAAAACGGCCCAGTCGCGCCCCCAGGACGCCGAAAATCGCCGGTTCGGACCTTTTTTCCGCCCGGCGATCACAGACCGAACCCGGCGCGCTGGGGAGCTGTTGGGGGCTCCGGCGCTAGGGAAAAGCACGCCTGGCCCACACCGCCAGGGGAAAAGTCAAGGTTTTCTTCCCCGACTCGCCTCGCACCCCTCGCGCCCTCGGCCACCACTAGCTGTATCCCGGCGACGGCCGCCGCCCGACTCCGGTAGATAGCCATTCCCCGCCGGAAAATAGCAGCGCTTCGCCGCGGCAGCCCCTCCCGCAACAGTTGGGCGTTTTCGGTCGCAGTTTCCGGCCGCGGAGGCGCGGTTTAACGGCGGGGTCACGGCCACCGAGCGCAAGGTGTTCGGCGATTTGCCCGTCTCGGCGATGGACTCGGATGAGGAGGAAGAGCTCGCCGCGCTGCTGGAGGAGAAAGCCGCGGCCGACGTCCAGGAAGAAGAGCATCTGATGGTGCTCGCCGCCCTCGCCCAGCTGCTGGCGAGCAGTGAAAAGCCGCGGCGAGGTGGCTCGGCGCTGGGGCGGGTGAAAGCAAAGAACCGGCATCGTCTGCAAGGCTACTGCATGCTCTACTCCGACTACTTCGCCGATTCTCCACTTCATGGCGAGAGAACATTTCGGCGCCGTTATCGGATAAGCCGAAAGCTCTTCCTCAGGATTGTGAATTCCATCCGGGAGTTCGACAACTACTTCAAGTGCAAGATGGATTGCACTGGCGCTCTTGGATTCACCTCCATCCAGAAGTGCACGACAGCGATGAGGATGCTTGCATATGGAGCTCCCAGTGATTCACTCGACGACTATGGGCGCATGGCCGAGTCCACCAGCATAGAGTGTTTCTACAAGTTCTGTCGGGCAGTGGTGGCAGTGTTTGGGCCACAATACTTGAGAACACCCAATGCGGAAGACACTGCTCGGATCCTAGCCCAGAATGCAGCAAGAGGATTTCCTGGGATGCTTGGAAGCATCGACTGCATGCATTGGAAATGAAAGAACTGCCCATTTGGTTGGCAGGGGATGTACAAAGGCACCAAAGGCGGTTGCAGTGTGGTGCTTGAGGCGGTAGCCACACAGGACCTCTGGATTTGGCACTCCTTCTTTGGTATGCCAGGAACTCACAATGACATCAACGTGATGCAGTGCTCTCCTGTTTTTGACAAGCTCGTTGAGGGCCATTCTCCTCCGGTGAACTTCGAGATCAATGGGCACCAATACAACAAGGGGTACTATCTAGCTGACGGCATCTATCCGAGATGGTCGACATTTGTGAAGACGATCTCAAACCCTGTGGCAGGAGGCAAGAACGCCTGGTTTGTGAAGCTTCAGGAGGCTTGCAGGAAGGATGTCGAGCGGGCATTTGGTGTGCTCCAATCTCGATTCGCTGTTGTTCGGTACCCCGCTCAGACCTGGTCGAAAGATCAAATGTGGGAGATCATGACTTGTTGTGTCATCTTGCACAACATGATCATCGAGAGCGAGCAAGAAGACCCAGTGTTTGACACTGAACCATACTACAGGCAGGGTCCTCTAGCCGAAGTTGATCACCAGCTACCGGCAACTTGGACTGCCTATCTCAGTATGCGTCAGGAGATCCGAGACCCACAGGTGCATCATCAACTGCAGAAAGATCTGATTGAGCACCTATGAAGGCTCAAGGGGGACGCCTCGTGATGAAATACGAGTTTTTATTTGTTGAACAATATAATTTGTATTGAACTATTTGTTGTTGTAGTATTTTGTTGAAGTATTTGATTTTTCTGTGATGAAATATGTGATAAGAAATAATTGTGTTGATAATTGAACGCCGAGACACGGCGAAACCACACCGAATATGGGCCTATTCTCGCCCATATGGGCCGTTTATTCGCCGAAATTGGGCTACAAAGTGGGCCAATTTCGGCGCCTGGGGGCGACGACTGGGCGCAAAACCGCCCCCAGCGCCGAGTGCATCGCCGGCTCGCCCCCAGGGGGCGATTTTTATGCGTCCTGGGGGGGCCAACGGCTGGAGATGCCCTAAGTGGAATAACACAATCATATTGTATTCGTGTCCTCCTAACAATAGAGTTGTTGATCAGTTAGAGCAACTAAGTGCTGATAATGATATAATCCAGATGAATGAGATGATAGTTAATCACAAAATTTGGTGGTATATGTTGATCATGTTAACTGTTGGAGGCACAACAATAGGATGCCATTCTTGTCACTGGTACTTCTCTGTCTGTTCTCATGAGACCAAAAAACTTTATACAGTGAGGAGACATGGTGTTATGACTGAGAGTACACATGTAATCTTGCTACAATGATTTTTTGTGAGCACCAGCCTCTCTGGAATACATAAGTCAATCAAATTACCCCACACTCACCACCATTTCTCGATTCGGAGTGGAAAACCATCCAGAAGCTTTGATTGTCGCGGTGTTGCCGGTGCAACTACTTCTGTTTGTAGAGCAATGCAACAACACAAGATTTCCCCTCCGTATGCGATAGGTCCTCGTGGTCTTGCTTGGAGTTTGGCACGAGTCACTGAAATCGGCAGAAGTCGCATGGCTTACTGTCTCAGCCGATAGGTAACCATAGAAAGGTGATGTTTCTGCTGAAGGTTGTGTGCCAAAGTCTGGATTGCACTCTTTGTCAGTTGGAAGGCCAAGTCCACTTCTCTGTCGTCCGTAGTGCCCAAGTTTTTCATGGTCTCCCCGATACGTCGTCAAGCATGTCTTGCAGAGCTTGTGGCGTCATTTGTGAAGTGTTAATACACAGGATAAACAAGTATTATTATTTTATTTTTGTTTCTTTCGGATAAATCCAAACCAATGTCTAAAATTTAGGTGGCATGGCTCCAATTATATATTTTTTCAAGTCATCTATTCTACTTGATATATACATATTTTATACTAAAAATTTATACTTGCCATAATACCGTGTTAATAGTATAATTTTTTCCATTACTTAATTGGCATACTTAACCACATAAATATAAGTTTTATTATAATTTTTTTATTTCTAATGTAATGTATATCATTGAAAAACACTCATACATTCACTGAATTCAATTTGTACTTTGTACAAAATTACAAATTTATATTTGTCTACATTATATAGTTTATACATATTTATGTTTGATATCTCCAAAACAAATGGTTTAAGAAATATCGTAATAGTGGTTCTATTATATGATTAGGAAAGCATATATGTAGAGAATTCGAGAGTACAAATTTAACAACACGTAAGGATTTTCAGATATACTCGCTTTTTGAGCAGCCATGTACAAATTTAACCATATCTCCTCAATCACTAAGCTAAGCTGCCTAAGCAATTGAGGTTGTTGAATCGGTCCTTCATGCTTATTTTGACTTTGTCTTGGGCTGGGTTGTGTGGGGTCGGTCCCTCCTAGCACGCACTAAAGGCATCTCCAACGGCAACCCGCAAATTTCATCCCGCATCAGTCTGAGGATGAGGGGACCAGTCCGCGGACACAGATGCGGGAGTACGCCATCCAACCTTAGCCGCGTATATTTTCACAACAATTCAAACCAACCGGACGAAATTCGTGCAAACACGGTCGGATTTCATATAAACATGACGGATTTGTTGAGGAACGCAGTAATTTAAAAAAAATTCCTACGCACATGCAAGATCATGGTGATGCATAGCAACAAGAGGGAAGATGTTGTCCACGTACCCTCGTAGACCGTAAGCGGAAACGTTATGACAACACGGTTGATGTAGTCGTACGTCTTCACGATCGACCGATCCTAGCACCGAAGGTACGGCACCTCCGCGATCTGCACACGTTCGGCTCGGTGACGTCCCATGAACTCATGATCCAGCAGAGTGTCGAGGAAGAGCTTCGTCAGCACGACGGCGTGATGAAGGTGATGATGATGCTACCAGAACAGGGCTTCGCCTAAGCACCGCTACGATATGACCGAGATGGATTATGATGGAGGGGGGCACCGCACACAGCTAAGAGATCAATGATCAACTTGTGTGTACATGGGGTGCCCCCTTCCCCCGCATATAAAGGAGTGGAGGAGGGGAGGGCCGGCCCTCCTATGGCGCGCCCCATGGGGAGATCCTACCCCCCCCCCCCCCTAGCTGGACTAGGAGTGGAAGGAAGGGGGAGAGAGGGGAAGGAAACGGGGGGCCGGCCCCAACCCAATTCGGATTGGGCTTGAGGGGGGCACACGCCCTTCTAGGCCTCCCTCTCTTCTCTCCCACTATGGCCCAATAAGGCCCATATACCTCCCGGGGGTTCCGGTAACCTCCCGGTGCTCCGGTATATGCCCGAACTCACCCGAAACCATTCCGACGTTCAAATATAGTCATCCAATATATCGATCTTTATGTCTCGACCATTTCGAGACTCCTCGTCATGTCCATGATCAAATCTGGGACTCTGAACTACCTTCGGTTCATCAAAACACATAAACTCATAATACCGATCGTCACCAAACGTTAAGCGTGCGGGCCCTACGGGTTCGAGAACTATGTAGACATGACCGAAACACGTCTCCGGTCAATAACCAATAGCGGAACCTGGATGTTCATATTGGCTCCCACATATTCTACGAAGATCTTTATCGGTCAAACTGCATAACGATATACGTTGTTCCCTTTGTCATCGGTATGTTACTTGCCCAAGATTCGATCGTCGGTATCTTAATACCTAGTTCAATCTCGTTACCGGCAAGTCTCTTTACTCGTTCCGTAATGCTACATCCCGTAACTAACTCATTAACTACATTGCTTTCAAGGCTTATAGTGATGTACATTACCGAGAGGGCCCAGAGATACCTCTCCCACAATCGGAGTGATAAATCCTAATCTCGATCTATGCCAACTCAACAAACACCATCAAAGACACCTGTAGAGCACCTTTATAATCATCCAGTTACATTGTGACGTTTGGTAGCACACAAAGTGTTCCTCCGGTACTCGGGAGTTGCATGATCTCATAGTCATAGGAACATGTATAAGTTATGAAGAAAGCAATAGCAACAAACTAAACGATCATCGTGCTAAGCTAACGGACGGGTCAAGTCAATCACATCATTCTCTAATGATGTGATCCCGTTAATCAAATGACAACTCATGTCTATGGTTAGGAAACATAACCATCATTGATTCAACGAGCTAGTCAAGTAGAGGCAAACTAGTGACACTCTGTTTGTCTATGTATTCACACATGTACTAAGTTTCCGGTTAATACAATTCTAGCATGAATAATAAACATTTATCATGATATAAGAAAATATTAAATAACAACTTTATTATTGCCTCTAGGGCATATTTCCTTCAGTCTTCCTCTTGCATTAGAGTCAATAATCTAGATTACATTGTAATGATTCTAACACCCATGGAGTCTTGGTGCTGGTCATGTTTTGCTCGTGAGAGAGGCTTAATCAACGGGTCTACAACATTCAGATCCGTATGTATCTTGCAAATCTCTATGTCTCCCTCCTTGACTTGATTGCGGATGGAATTGAAGCGTCTCTTGATGTGCTTGGTTCTCTTGTGAAATCTGGATTCCTTTGCCAAGACAATTGCACCAGTATTGTCACAAAAGATTTTCATTGGACCCGATGCACTAGGTATGACACCTAGATCGGATATGAACTCCTTCATCCAGACTCCTTCATTTGCTGCTTCTGAAATAGCTATGTATTCCGCTTCACACGTAGATCCCGCCACGACGGTCTGCTTGGAACTGCACCAACTGACAGCTCCACCATTTAATAAAAACACGTATCCAGTTTGTGACTTAGAGTCATCCGGATCAGTGTCAAAGCTTGCATCGACATAACCATTTACGATGAGCTCTTTGTCACCTCCATATACGAGAAACATATCCTTAGTCCTTTTCAGGTATTTTAGGATGTCCTTGACCGTTGTCCAGTAATCCACTCCTGGATTACTTTGGTACCTCCCTACTAAACTGATAGCAAGGCACACATCAGGTCTGGTACACAGCATTGCATACATGATAGAGCCTATAGCTGAAGCATAGGGAGCACCTTTCATTTTCTCTCTATCTTCTGAAGTGGCCAGGCATTGAGTCTGACTCAACTTCACACCTTGTAATACAAGCAAGAACCCTTTCTTTGCCTGATCCATTTTAAACTTCTTCAAAACTTTATCAAGGTATGTGCTTTGTGAAAGTCCAATTAAGCGTCTTGATCTATCTCTATAGATCTTGATGCCCAATATATAAGCAGCTTCACCGAGGTTTTTCATTGAAAAATTCTTATTCAAGTATCCTTTTATGCTATTCAGAAATTCAGTATCATTTCCGATCAACAATATGTCCTCTACATATAATATCAGAAATGCTACAGAGCTCCCACTCACTTTCTTGTAAATATAGGCTTCTCCAAAAGTATGTATAAAATCATATGCTTTGATCACACTATCAAAGCGTATATTCCAACTCCGAGAGGCTTGCACCAGTCCATAAATGGATCGCTGGAGCTTGCACACTTTTTTAGCTCCTTTTGGATCGACAAAACCCTCTGGTTGCATCATATACAACTCTTCTTAAAAATATACATTAAGGAATGCAGTTTTGACATCCATTTGCCAAATTTCATAATCATAATATGAGGTAATTGCTAACATGATTCGGACGGACTTAAGCATAACTACGGGTGAGAAGGTCTCATCGGAGTCAACTCCTTGAACTTGTCGAAACCTTTCGCAACAAGTCGAGCTTTGTAGACAGTAACATTACCGTCAGCGTCAGTCTTCTTCTTGAAGATCCATTTATTCTCTATGGCCTGCCGATCATTGGGCAAGTCAACCAAAGTCCATACTTTGTTCTCATACATGGATCCCATCTCAGATTTCATGGCCTCAAGCCATTTTGCGGAATCTGGGCTCATCATCGCTTCCTCATAGTTCGTAGGTTCGTCATGGTCAAGTAACATGACTTCCAGAACAGGGTTACCGTACCACTCTGGTGCGGATCTTATTCTGGTTGACCTACGAGGTTCGATAGTAACTTGATCAGAAGTTTCATGATCATCATCATTAGCTTCCTCACTTACTGGTGTAGGAATCACTGGAACTGATTTCAGTGATGAACTACTTTCCAATAAGGGAGAAGGTATAATTACCTCGTCAAGTTCTACTTTCCTTCCATTCACTTCTTTCGAGAGAAACTCTTTCTCTAGAAACAATTCATTCTTAGCAACGAATATCTTGCTTTCGAATTTGTGATAGAAGGTGTACCCAATAGTCTCCTTTGGGTATACAGGGGGCGGCGCGCCACCGACGAGCCTCGGCGGTGAAGAGTTTCTTTTACTCCTAGGTTGTTTTCTTTTTCCAATAAAAAACTCTTATTTTCCGTACAGATAATTCATCAGAGTTGCAAGTTGTTCTGTAATTCACTTTAGTCCCTCTACTTTAGAAAATACCCAAAATACGATCACTAAACTTGCTCTAAGAGTTCACAATACGGTCCCTCATACACTTTAGTCTCTCTACTTCAAAATACCTAAAATATGGTTCATATTGGAGGTTCTTCGGATCTTCGCTCTGACAAAATAACATGATGCATGGAGCAAAACAATAAGACAGAAGAAGCTGAACAATTCATCATGTATAGACATGATTCAGCTGAAGATTACCGATTTTGTCCTGCAAAAATTGATAGCATAACTATAAAAAAATAAATTATCCTAGGAGAAGCAGCTCATTCAACAAGCGAGCATAGCAAAACTTCGCCGCCTCATCGATTTGGGTGATGTTAACTAGGAGTACTGTTATTTACTAGCAAAACGGCATATACGTTGCAACGGCAAAAAAATATCATAATCTCCAATGTTCATGACCATATTTTGTTGCATCACCGAGATACATTATCAATCTCATTTTCGTGAAATCATGAATATTTTTTGAACAATATAAACATTTCCAAATTTGTGAACATTTTTACATATTTTCAAATATTTTTTAAAATCATGAACATATTTTGAATTCATGAACATTTTATACTATTTGTGAACATTTTTTAAAACATATTTCTTGCATAGGCGAACATTTCTAGAATAGACGGATTTTTTGGGGGGAAATTGGTGAAACAATTTTTGAAATTCACGAAAAAAAATTAACAAATATATTTGAAATGCAAGATCCTTTTTTTAATCAGCGAAAACTTTATGCATCAATAAACTATTTTGTAAGTCACGAACAATTTTTGAATTTTTAGGATATTTTTCAATTCAGGAACATTTTTTGAATTGACAATTTTTTTTTCAATTTGATCTAATATCACTAAGAGTTATAGAACTTGCCCTGGATGTTAAGTTTGGTTCTAGAACTTTGAAAATACGGATTTGTGGTCGTCTAATTTGACTCAAGTGTGTAAATACGGTCACAACACACGTATCTGGACGGATCGGTGTGTACAGCCCTAGCTGTCAGTGAGTGCGCGATGTATTTTGCCCAAAACACCCTTGTATTATTTTTTACGAAAAAAGTCAAATGTTGCGATGATTTTTGCATGAAACAGTGTCACATTTTGTATTTGTGGAGTGCTCATAAATGAGCAAATTAACAAAGAAAAAGGGGGACGCTAGCTCTCCAACACCCGCGTCCAACAATCAACAAACGAGCCTCGCTATAGCCACTACACAAATCCAGTTCGACAGTCTAAAATGGATAACTAGTAGCAAGATGTCCGTGCGTTGCACGGAATATCAAGATGCATTTGTATGAGTAGTTTGTTTTGTGGGAGAAAAGGATGAACGAAGAAAGGCCATATCTGCAAATGTGAAGATGAGTGCGGATAAATTGTCAGAGTTTCCTTCCTATCCGTTAGATATAGATCAGACGGCCTATATTACAGGATGACAGACACACCATCTTCACGGACTCTGCTTTTTATAAGAGTAGAGATATCTATTGAACCAAGCCTATCGTGGAGCTTAAACGGCTGCACATACTCCAGCCTCTTTTTCATGCGCTATTTTCTTTAAGATAAACTGTAAAACGTAGGAAATAAGTTATGCTCAAATATTTGTGTGTTAAAAATATACATACAAACAATGATTAGTAAATAAAAATTTAAATATAAATCTGTATATTATATAAAAAATGTTTAATTAAAGATATGTTTAATGTATACAAAGAAATAAAATGTGAAGTTAATATGGATTTTTTTTACTCATGGCACCATTGAATATCCATATCAACATTTTACTTTTTTAATTAATATGTTTAATGTATCCTAAAAATTTATGTAATTTCAATATTGGAAAAGATTAAATATCCATATCAGCAGTTCAAATTTGAAGTTTTGGAATATTTTAATTATACAAACACTGGACACAAAATTGTGCGTACAATTATTGAAATATTCGTGTAATTAAATTAATATGTTTGAATTGTAATTTTAATAATATTTGTATTATTTTAAATTATGCAAACATTTTTTTAAGATTCATAATATTTTTTAGTATATATAAATTTGATAATAATAATACATGGACAAATTAAAACTAGGTTATTTCATTGGTGTATACAATATTTATAATACATGAATATTTAAACATTATTTTTATTACAAAGATCATAATTGTAGATGGTAAGTCAATTATGAACAATATTTAAATGTTTTATTTACTTATCATCGTTTGTATGTATATTTTTAACACACAGATATATGAGCATAACCTACGTTTTACAATTATCTAAAAAAAATAGCGAGTGCAAAATAGTCCACACGCCGCTTGGTTCAATAGATTTTGTTACCATGTGTAGATCGTTTACCAGCTCCAAGCAATCCGAAGCAACTCTAATTGTGGCAAGACCCAGGTCTTCTCCAAGAGCAAAAGCTTCTTCGCAAGCATATGCTTCAATCATCAGCACACTCATTACCCATTCAAATACAACAGCAGAAGCTCCCAGAAAATGTTCCATCTTCATCTCGGCAAACCACCCCGGCTGCTCCCCTGTTCGTCGATTTGGCTAAAGCCCCATCTGCATTAAGCTTTGCTTCTCCTTGCGCTGGGGGAAGCCATTTGCAAACTCCCCTTTCTGGCCGCTGTCCCGCATGCTTTGCCGGTGTTTTTGGTTCCCTAATTTCGTACAGAAACCTGCTAATAAAGAGGTGTGTGAATAATGGACTTTGATACTCGTCCTCATGAATCGCCTTGCGTCTTGCCCACCAAATCGCCCGGAGCGTGATAAAACTGATCTTGCTTCAGTGTACTGCACAAGTTAAACAGCCATAACTTTGGAACCGAGGCCTCGTCGCATCATCCTCTCTGAAGGCCCCCACACACACTTTGCCATGTTACACTCAAGGACGACCGCATGTCAACCCTTAACTTTTTCTTTTTGAGAAACATGTATGTGTTTCGGGAAGGAGAGCTATAATAAAAAGCCCATATATAGCTTTCGGCCCATTGCACGGCCCAGCTAACCCAGCCCACACATTTCCGGCCACTCCATCCCACACTTGGCTCCCATTCTAAACCCTCGCCCTCCCACACCGCCGCTCCACCCTCCCCGTAGCCATGGCGCGCCGCCACCTCCTCCCGCTCCTCTCCCGCACCCCCCACGCCCCCACCCCCACCCCCATCCACCTCCGCCACGCCTTCTGCTCCTCCACCGCAACCGTCGACACCCCCGCCCCGGCCGCCGATGCAGCTCTCCCAGCCGCATCCCCCGCGGAGACCCCGGATGAAGCCCCGGCGGCCACGGAGGCCGGGGATCCGGCCCCGGCCCGCGCCCCGCGGGAGGAGGAGCCGCTGCACGAGACGATCCTCCACATGATCCGGCGCCGCAAGTGGACGACCCGGATGGAGAACTCGGTGCGCCTGCTCTGCCCGACGCTCTCGGCGCCGGTCGTCCACGGCGTGATCTCCGCCGCGGCGGCCGCGGACCGCGCGGACCTCGCGCTCCAGTTCTTCCGCTTCGCGTACCGCCGCGCCGGGTTCCGCCCGGAGCCGGCCACCTTCGCGCTGCTCCTCCCGGTCCTCGCCTCCAAGGGCATGCTCAACCACGCCCGCTGCGTCCTCCTCGAGACCATGCCGTCCTTCTCCGTCGCCCCCGACGAGGCCACCGTGGCCGCCCTCGTCGCCGCCTACGGCCGGGCCGGCATCCCGCAGGAGGCCGTCAAGCTCTTCCGCCTCATGCCCGACCTCGGCATCACCCGCACCGCGCTCTCCTACAACGCCGTGCTCAAGGCCATCCTCTGCCGCGGCCGCGAGGCCATGGCCAGGCGGATCTACAACGCCATGATCGCCAACGGCGTCGCCCCGACCCTGTCCACCTACAACACGCTCATCTGGGGGTTCGGCCTGTGCAAGAAGATGGAGTCCGCCGTCAGGGTGTTTGGGGACATGAAGGGCCACGGGGTGACGCCGGATGTGACCACCTATAACACGCTGCTCAATGCCTGGGTGCGGAAAGGCGATCTGGAGAGTGCACGGAAGGTGTTTGATGAAATGCCGGGCGCTGGGTTTGAACGGAACTCGATCTCATACAATGTCATGATCAAGGGATATGTTGAGGCGAATAAGGTTGAGGAGGCAGTGGGGTTGTTCACGGATATGGGGGAGAAGGGGCTGAGGTTGAGTGAGAAGACTTTTGCTGCGTTGATGCCGGGGCTTTGCGATGATGAGGGGAAGGCTGCGGAGGCCCGCAAGGCAGTGGCGGACATGGCGGAGCGACGACTCACGCCAAAGGACAAATCGGTGTTTCTGAGGCTTGTGTCGACATTGTGCAAGGCTGGGGATTTGGATGGGGCATTGGAGGTGCATAAGAAGAGCGGGCAGTTCAAGCATGTCCTGGTGGATCCAAGGCAGTACGGTGTGCTGATGGAGAGCTTGTGTGCAGGTGGTAAGTGTGATGGTGCTGTGCAGGTGCTCGATGAGCTTCTAGAGAAGGGCACACTGCTTAGCCCAAAGAGTCCGGTGCTGGAAGCACCCGCTTATAATCCAGTGATTGAGTATCTGTGCAACAATGGGAATACCAACAAGGCTGAGACGTTCTTCAGGCAGCTGATGAAGAAAGGTGTGGATGATAAGTCTGCATTCAACAGTCTTATCCGTGGGCATGCAAAGGAAGGTGCGCTGGAGGCTGCAAAGGAGATTCTTGCCATTATGACACGCCGTGGCGTCCCTACTGACCCCCACTCGCACGCACTGCTTATTGACAGCTTCCTGAAGAAGAATGAGTCAGCTGATGCAAAGACAGCATTGGACAGCATGATGGAACATGGTCACTTACCAAGGCCAGCTCTGTTCCAGTCTGTCATGGTGGCACTTTTCAACGACGGCCGGGTTCAGACCGCAAGCAGGGTCATGAAGAGTATGATTGAGAAGGGGATTACCGAGAACATGGATATGGCAAATAAGATCGTGGAGGCTCTCTTCATGAGGGGTCATGTGGAGGAGGCGATTGGTCGCGTCAATCTGATGGTGGAAAATGGCTGTATGCCTGATCTGGATAAGTTGCTAGCTGCCCTTTGCGAGAAGGACAAAGTGATGGAGGCACAAAAGCTGGCTGATTTTGCGTTGGACCGGGACTTTGAAGTTAGCTTCTCAACCTATGACAGAGTCCTGGAAGCCCTGTACACTGAGGAGAAGACATTGCCAGCCTACTCCATGCTCTGCAAGATCAAGCACAAAGGAGGCATTGTAGACCAGAAGGGTTGCGATGCTTTGATGGATAGCTTAAAAGCTGGAGGATACTCAAAGCAAGCTGACATTTTGTCTAGGATCTTGGTGGAGAATGGATCATCAACATCCAAGAGGGGCAAGAAGTCTGCCATGGGTGCATAGGGAGGTTTCTGGGTTCATGAAATGGTCCTATTTTCCTTTCTGAATTGAAGAAACAGTGGTTTGTTTTGTTTTATTAATGCTTGTTGGGCCATCTGTCAGATTGGGATTTTCATCCTAGAAGACAAGAAGGATAGGTAAATTTACCTTTCTCATGAAATCCCTGATTTAATCATGTGCCATTTTCTTGGAAAAGAAAACATGTTCAATAATTTAGGCAGATGTACTTCTTATGAATTTAGTTGAGAAATTACATCTATAACATGCTGTTACGTTGTCATTTATAAGTGGCTCTACTGAAGAGAAGCCCAGAATTTTATTTTGTTTTGGCATGTTACTAAAGGAAGAATTTGATCCATGTCTTTTATGCTTTTGTTCTTTCAACATGTTAATTGTGTGGATGTTTATAGCAGATGTTGTGATGTTGACAACAACCTTGTCGTTTGTTTTATGCCATTATAATTTGCTGGATTGGCGAAGTGTCGGATTAAAATTATGCAGTAATATAATATGTATTCTTTGATCCATTTCTGTTTGAAGCGATAATATCTGGTTCTTAATTGCCTCCTTTTGTTAGCATTTTGCTGTGCACTTGTTCTCCAGTCCAGTATACTTGATGCTACCCATTGTTTAGTCATTTAAACTCAGGTTGCAGCCCTATAGCATTTGCTGGATGACTTCTTTGATGCCGCAAAAATAATTATGGGACAAGCACCCTTCTGAACTATTCATGTGTACTGTACCTGCTAGCGTAAGCTAGATACGTGCTGTGCCTTTGAGCAGTGGAGAAATATTCAGTGATGTGCTATGAATACGATGCATCTTTCGTTTCCATACATCTTGGTTTTGTTTTGTTTCTTGATATTTTGCTGGGTTAGTGAATTGTCAGATAGAATTTTATGCAGTAAGATAATATGTATATTTTGACCCATTTCTGTTAGAAGCGTCAATATTCTGTTCTTGATTTACCTCCAGATTACTAGTAATAATTTGCGTATCCCTAATTGCATTTTCCAGCTCACTTGTGCAGTTGT
Organism: Triticum urartu; assembly: GCF_003073215.2. Taxonomy (NCBI): domain Eukaryota; kingdom Viridiplantae; phylum Streptophyta; class Magnoliopsida; order Poales; family Poaceae; genus Triticum; species Triticum urartu. The sequence goes on along the minus strand of NC_053027.1, from coordinate 13,340,073 downwards.
GCTCCAGCCTAGCAGTTTTGATGTGACCATTAGCTTGTACTACTCCCTCCGTTCCTAAATATTTATCTTTCGAGAGATTTCAACAAGTGACTACATACGGAGCAAAATGAGTGAGACTCTAAAATATGTCTACATACATCCCTATGTGGTAGTCCATTTGAAATCTCTAAAAAGACAAATATTTAGGAACGGAGGGAGTAGTACATAATATTTGAAGTGGTGGAGAAGCTACTCATTTTTTTTGCCATTTAAATCAGGTCACCAACCCTGTTTCATCCTGTGCTGACTTCTGGGTGACTTATTTGCTGGAAAGAACAATCATTGTGACAAACCATCTCTGCTCAAAACTGTTCTTGCCCATTGTGTTTGCAAGTGTGAACTAGATCCCGTGCGTACGAGCAGCGTTGAATTTTTTTATTTGTGCGCATGATGAGTATCCTTGATTGATGTACTTCGAATATGATATGCATCTTCCTCGTTTTCATGCCCATCTTGTGTTGCTGTGTACCAACCCTTTCTTCTCTGGCTATCAGTATGAGGCCATTGCGGCAGATTGGTACAAACTAGGTTATGAACCGCATGAAGACCCCATTCCAATTTGGTTTTTGATATCTTTCTTTGCTCTCCAAGCCATATTTTTCTGTTGCTTACTTGTGGCGCCCCATGACCTTTCCAGTCTTTTTTTTCTTTCTCCTCTCATTTTTCTCTTGTATGCAGTAAAAATCCATCAATTTGTTTTCCTTTTTGCTCCACCTGTGCTGTCAACTTGCAGCATCAGCTTCAAACCTCTTGGATTCTTGCTGATCTTTCTGTCCTGTGGTTTGGTTGGAGCATCTAGTCCCCCGCATTCACATGTGTCATGTTTTGTAGTGGATGGAGATTTCTGGACCTTGCAATTTGCATAACTCCGGTCCACCACAACATCACGAGATATTTCCACAGGAATTTCCATTAGAAGCATATACTACTATGATTTTTTTGCTTTGGTTGAGGTGTCACCGCTGATCTGCTGTCCCCTTATGTTTGCATGCGTACAAGCGTGTCGTGTTGTCACGAGAAATTTTGAAGTGCACTTGTGCCCCGGTCTACATATTTTGATGGGACCATTTTTTTATATAGAGAGAACCATGCTAGTACATTCTCCCTCTGTTCCTAAATATAAGACGTTTTGGCAGTTCAATTTAAACTGCCAAAACGTCTTATATTTATAAACAGAGGTAGTAGTAGGTAGATGGGCTACCCATTGTCTGTCATTTAAACTCTGGTTGTAGCCCTATTTTAGCATTCTCCGGATGACTTATTTGTAGCTGGGAAAGTAATTGTGGGACAAGTATCCCTGCTCAAACTTTCCGTGTCTGTTCTTCTGGCAAGCCTAAGCTAGAGATGTGCGCCTGAGCAGTGGGGAAATTTTCAGTGATGCACTTCGAATACGATGCACCTTCGTTTCCATATATCTTCGTTTGTTTTATGTCTTTGTAGTTTTCCGAATTGGTGAAGTGTTGGATTGAAATTGTGCAGTAATATGATAGGCATTCTTTGATACATTTCTGTTAGATGCGTTAATATCCTGTTTTCGATTTGCTTCCAGATTCCATAGTCCGTCCCAAAATTCTTGTCTTAGATTTGTCTAAATATGGATGTATCTAGTCATGTTTTAGTGTTAGATACATCCGTATCTAGACAAATGTTAGACAAGAATTTTGGGACGGAGGTAGTAATAGTTAGGTGCATTTCTAATTTCATTTGCCGGCGCACTTGTGCTCCTCTGCTCCAGTCTAGCATATTTGATGTGTCCATACGTATGTGCTCCCAAGCAATATTATCCATGACATGTTATGAGCATGATGCATTTCTTGTTCAGTGATGTGCTTTGAATACGATGCCGCTGTCTTGGTAGGGAGTGAACCACTTGAAGACGCGCGTTTGATTTTTTTTTCTCTTGCCCAATTTTTTTTGCATCTGATTTTGCCTGTGATGTTGTGCTGCTTCGTGATTTGCTCGTCGTTGTCGTTGTTCCGATGTTGTCCTGCCATTCTCTCTTGTGTATCTACCATCTAATCAGAAGCCAGCGATTTGTTTTCTTGTTACGCTGTGCTGATTGCAGCGTCGGCTTCCAGCCTCTTGGATTCTTGCTGGCCTCTCTGCCCTGCGGTTTGGTTTGGATAGCGGCTAGTTTCCCGCATTCACATGTGATGTGCCGTGTGTTTAGTAGCAGATGGAGATCTCTGGACCTTGCGATTTGCATGCATAACCAGGTCCCAGCCCGCCACTAACATCACGAGATATTTCTACAGGAACTCCGTTAGAAGCATGCTAGCAGTATCATTTTTTGCTTTAGTTCAGCAGGAGAGAGACGGAGGCGAGAAACACGAGTGGTTTGGTATATGGTAGGGGGGGAAAGAGGCTGAAACAGACGCCGCGTGGCACTACATCGAAGTACCCAACTGCACCTTACCTTTCTTTGTTCTTTCTGTCTATTCTCTATATATATGCGGCAACTCAACAAAGGAACACATTCAAATTTTCTTCTTTTGATACGGTAAGTAAGCAAGGTAACAAAGGTCCCCGAACAAGATCGCTCGCTCGACGTCCTGTTGCGACGGAGACAAGGCGCCAGAAATCCTCTACCCCGCAACCGGCCGCCGGAGCGGCAGGCAGAGGGGAGATGAATCAACGGGCTCGCCGGTGAAAATCGAGGGAGGAAGACTTTTTATAGTCGCCTTGCGAGCGGGGAAAGAAAAGCTCTTGCTGTCATCTCTGAGTGAGATTATTCCAGCATCATCACAAGTTAGTTTGTACAGGAAATGACGAGTCAATTACATCAGTGGTGCTAGAACTTGACAAGAATGGTCACTTTCGTGCTAGAACTTGCTGTATACATCGAAACGAGTCAATTACATCAGTGGTGCTAGAACTTGGCAAGAATGGTCACTTCGTGCTAGAACTTACGGTATACATCAAACTGGTGTAAGAAGTTGGCTTATTTGTGCAAATACAGTGCATTTGCCATACATACTGCTGACTTGGCACTGTATTTCCGTATGCAGCTGTATACTCTGCCTACGTGGCATAAGGTGGGTCACTTGGCCCTGAGTGGGTCCCACATGTCAGTGAGACATTTCTATTTTATTATAGTTGAATAAAAACGAGTCGCCGGGGATCTCGAACAGCCGACATGCGTGCTGCACGCTTGCCTTGCTAGCCAACTCATCCCAACTACACCCTTCGTTTTGAATTACTCGTCGTAAAAATGGATGTATCTAGATGTATTTTAGTTCTAGATACATTCATTTCTGCGACGAGTAATTTGGAACGGAGGGAGTACCTTCGGATCTGCTAATGATACATATGTTTTATATTCTTTTCGCTAAGCAGCTTGAATTAAAAACAATGATCAGAAATTGTGTTTGAAAAAAACATGTGCGCTAGTGGTTCGAACAGGAGTACAGGACACCTGCGTACCAACCGTGCGAAGCTAGCCACACCACACAAATTACCTATGGAACTTTATGAGGAAATAATCCATTATATCTTTTAACTGAACAAAAAAATTAAAATTTTAATCCAAAAAAAAAAGAATGCAGCCTTGCTGATTTGAACCAGCAACCACAAGCTATCATGCGGACATGCATGCCACTACAACCAACAAAATATATAAATCATTATATATATTTTTGAACATGTTTGATTTTTCCTTCTAAAATATATGGTCAAAATATATAATTATAATAGTGTGTTATGAATAATATCCATATAAATAAATAAATAACATTAATAAATGCTCATGGAATTTGAGAAAACGTTACGTATTAATTTAACCAAAATCCATATAAATAAATTATGAATTATACAAATATTTGTAATTTTTTGAGTGTTCATTTATATTAATTTAACGAAAATCATATAATTAAAGTAAGAATTATAAAAAAAACTATATAAGTAAATTATGAACACTTGGGCTGTCCATGTATTATATTTATAATTTTTTGAATGAAAATTATATTTACGATTATTTATATATTAGTGGAATGCATGGCCACATGATAGCTTGAGGTTGCTGGTTGAATCATCAAGGCTGTAATCTTTCTTTCTTTTGGTTAAGAATTTAAATTTATTTTGTTCAGCCAAAAAGATATGAAGGTTTGCTTCCTCTTAGGAGCCCGTAGGTGCCTAGTTCAAACCCCCGGCGCACTATTTTTTTCAAATGCAATTTTCGGATTAATATTCTAATACAATTAGTTTAGTCATCACGGTATAAACTCTATGCATTCACAGTACTATCGTAGGTAGTCTGATGAGTTGGCTAGCAACTCAACCGTGCAGCACAGAGGTGAGAGGTTCGAACCCTTGCCGACGTAATTTTTATTTCAAAACATACGATAATTTGTGCTGTCTCACTGACAGGTGGGACCTGCTCGGAGCCACGTACACTGCTGATGTTTATTTGTATGTATGCTTTCTTACAGATGGGACCCATCTTATGCCACGTACGCAGAGTATACGGCTCCGAAACCAAATGCACTGTATTTGCACCGCTAAGCCAACTTTTTACACCAGTTCAATGTATGTCGTAAGTTCTAGCACTAAAGTGATCATCCTTGCCAAGTTCTAGCACCGCTGGTGTAATCGACTCGGAAATGACTCATTTTCATTAGTAGTCCCCGTGTGCATGCAGATGCGGGCGCGTGCTCTTGTCACTGTCAGCGCCAGTCGCCGGGCCGCAACGGGACGACGAAGCGCAACGCGATCGACGGGCTCGTGTTTCTCGCCACTCCCGTCCCATTCAACTTCCCATCCATACACATGCAAATCTACTTACTACTGTACTACGTTAGAAGAAGATAATCTGAAAATACAAGCGTACTTGGCCGGTAGTACAGCACAAGATATATCCTTCTGCGATTTTATTACCACCACCAAATTCTTACAGAAGCAACAGTAGAGCCAGAGAACTTATCTTTTTCTTGCTGTACTACGTATTTACCAGTTCATGTATCTGACACTTGAGAGCTGAGACCGACCAACAGAAGCAGAAGCAGAGCGAGTGAAGAAAAAAAAATGGTTTTTAATTAATTAATTTAATTTCCTAAACGCACGTACAGTACGAGATTTGATTTTCAGCTGGGCTGCCGCTTCTGGAGCCTCGTGAAGGCGGTGCCGTCGCACTCGAAGTCGTCGTAGCGGCGGAAGAGCTCGGCGACGAGCATGCAGGCGGTGACCACGACCACCTCCTTGGCGGCGCACTGCTTGTTCCCCGCCGCCGGCTCCCCCGTCTCCGGCCCGTTGGACCAGTACACGTACCGCAGCAGCGCCTCCCCCTCCGCCCCGACGAACCTGTCCGCCACGAACTCCTCCGGCCGGTCGAACACCTCCGGGTCCCGCATCGCCAGCGGCTGGTACCCGCACAGCATCTCCCCGGCGGCGACGGAGAAGCCCTCCCCGCCGTGGGAGCGCAGCACGAAGTCCCGCCGCGCGCGCCCGAACTGCAGCGGCACGGGCGGGTTCATCCGGAGCACCTCGTACACCGTGGACCGCACCAGCGGCATCCCGCGCACCGACGCGAACCCGACCTCGCCGGCGTGCCGCTCCAGCGCGGCGCGCACCTCGTCGCGGAGCCTGGCGCGGAGCGCGGCGTCCTTGCCGACCTGCAGGATGAGGAAGGGGAGGAACACCGAGAAGCCCCCGAAGGCGTTGAAGCCGAGCAGGAAGAGGATGTTGTTGATGGCGTCCTTGTCGGTCATGCCGTGGTCCTTGACGCCGACGCCCACGGACTCGGCGCCGTGCTTCTCGAGGAAGCGGTACAGCAGGTCGTACCCCGGCTTGACGAGGATGGAGGGGAAGGGGAAGGAGTGGAGGAGGAGCTCCTCCAGCGGCGGCGGGATGGCGCCGATCTTCTGCGTCGGCACCAGCTGCAGCCCCAGCCAGACGTCCAGGATGAAGAGCCCGTAGCGGTCGACGAGGTCCTCGGCGGCCGGGTCGGCGCTGGCCACCGCCCTGCACAGGAACCGGAAGATGCACTTCTGCAGCGGCACCAGGAAGCTGGCGCCGCCCTCCTTGCCCTTGCCGGCGTCCAGGTCGGACTCGATGGCGGCGAGCATGCCGTCGACGCCCTCGAGGAACTCGGGCGCCCACACGCGGGAGCTGCGGCGGAGGAGGTCCATGGCGAAGGCCTTGGTGCGCTCGTGCTCGGGCTCCTCCGTGTCCAGGTACACGCCCACGCGGGTGCCGCCCGTGAAGGAGTCGCTGGGGTTGTACGGCCCGATGAGGCAGTCGCGCTTGTCCACCAGCTCCGGGTCGAACAGCGCCGTGAAGGCGGCGGTGTCCACGATGGCGACCACGCGCGGGTTCACGCCGACGAAGAAGGGGAACGTGGGCGGGATGTTGGCCCGGAACACCGTGCTCCGGTACTGCGCGGCGCGCCGCCGGAAGAACTCCTCGGGGCCCTGGAACCAGAAGTAGTCCAGCCGGTCCCGGAGCGGGCCCAGCACGGGCGCGCCGTAGCCGCCCGGGATCGGCTTCGGCGGCGGGGTCGCCGCCGCGGTGGCCGCCGGCGAGAAGGACGGCAGCATGGCCGCCGGGGCGTATATGTACGGGCGGACGCGCCTCGGTGTGGTGGTGGCTTGCGCGAGCTGGATATCCCCAGCCCGTGTGTGGTGTTGAGCTCACTGGACCAGCTGCTCAGCCGCAGCAGCTCGGTGGAGTGGAGTGAAGTGAGCTAGTGTGGTTCACCTGGAGGAAGGGTGAGAGGTTGGCGATGTCGCGATGGAGACGCCAGTAGAGGGAGAGGATCACGTGGGTCCCCCTTGACAGCGCGCGCTCTGTCATGCAGAAAATCCACTTCTACATTGACAGCGTGGCATCTTCTCCTTGTTTGGGTAGTGTCTCCGGGCGAAAGCCTCGGTCTGTGCCAGATTGGTCATGGCGGTGTCTTTGGTGTTGATTCTCTATTGGGAGCATCGCGTGTGGAGACGTCAATAGAGGGAGAGGATCACGTAGGCCCCCCTTGACAGCGCACGCTCTGTCACGCAGAAAATCCACTTCTATATTGACCGGATCCCCCAGTCAGATGGGAGGGGTGGGAGGTATGCGACGTTACTGATGAAAATCCGGCACGTCCTTGGTCGATGATGGTGGCGATGGCGTCCGTGGGCGTCGTTCCCCTTCTTGGAGGCGTCGCTGAGGTGTGTCGGCATCTCCCCCTTGTTTGGGTAATGTCTCCGGCGGTCTGTGCCAGATTGGTCATGGCGATGTCTTTGGTGTCGTTTCTCTGTTGGGAACATGGTGTGTGGAGAGTCGGCTTGGAGTATATGTGTGGTGGTTCTCTGGTGCTCGTCCCTGGCTCGAGTTGATCTTCATGGGCGCTATGTATGCAAGTTTCGGTAAGTCCAAGACGATGGTTTCTCAGGACAAATCGAGTCCCGCCATCTACCTTCCTTCTTCTCTTGGGCATTCAATGGTGGTTTGGCAAGGAAAGTTCAGTTAAAGACATTTATCTTCAAGGTGACCGGTGCTTGTCAAGAGGCGGCTTGGGGATTGGTTTAGGGCAGATCCCTTTGCGTTGCGTTTGTAAGAGTTGTGGTGGCTAATCCTTTGATTAGTTTGTGTGGAGTTCAAACTACACTTGTTGTTCACATCAAGATTATAGTCTTTTATAGTTATCTTCTGCCTTCTATAAAATATGGTATATCATTGACGTACTCTCGAAAAAAACATTGACCGGATCGATACTCACATATACACATGAATGACTCCTCCACTAAGAACATCTTAAATAAATCTAAAAACATATGAGCATTAGTACCAAATTTAGGACGTGGACCTGTGGGGCTTCCACCACAAATGAACTCCGGTAAAGACAGATTTTCTGGGCGGTTCATTCTTCAAACAGATTACTCAGATCTGTTAAAAAAAATCTAATGAAGGATCAGGGCATGATAGATCAAGACTTGGCCAACCAGTGTAGTTCATGTTTTTTTAATACAATACAAACACAAGCGTTCATATACATGCGTATACACTTATCTCTATGAATGCCAGAAGCTGAAATTCATTTTTAAGAGCGGGGGTTGTCTATCATGAAACTACATAGAACCTAGAATAGTGTTGCAGATTTTCTAGCCAAATTGTCATTCTCAGAGCATCGTACTGATCAGGATGCACCTGAGAATCTCCAGTGTCTTTTGTCTATGAATTGTAAAATTGTTCACTAAGCAATAAAGCTCTCAATTTTCTTGCACATGCATGAGTGTCCGGCTTACCAATCTGGATTAAATCTCCGTTAAGCATCTCCAATATCACTCCACGGATAATGAAAATTAAATAGTGGCCAGTAAGGTCCTCTCATTAAATATCTACAACTAGTCTCATCTTGCTTCTTAGAATTTCTTGTGTACTCTGAAATTCTCTTGGTCGGCCAGATCATAAAGCAACTCATTTAGATTAATTTCACTATGAAGAGAAGGCTTCCAGAGACTAGTTGTGGTGACATTTGACGCACTTTGCGTACGTCTAATGGGTAACCTTGATGTGCCTCAATCATTATCAAGATCTGGTGACCGATTTCTCTTTGAAGCATACGTTCCATAGCCTAGAATCAAAGTTCATGGAGAAAAACAATTAGAAAACAAGGGCAAAAAATATTCACTGTCACACTAGGCTACTAGGTTAGATAGAACATGCACAAGAGGGATGAGATGTGGCAATATTAGTTACCTCAATTTTTGGGCTACAATTTCGGCTCGCCGCCGTTGATCCACGGTGATTTGCTTGACCTTGGTGTCCGACGGCCGAGCTATAAAAAACATACGAGAGATGAGATTTAGGAAAACCAACAGACAATAGACGAGGCGTACAAGACGTGCGGCTGTCGTGCCTATACAACAGACTAATCAAGAATGGAACCTAAATTTTGTGGTATTTAAGCACCTCCTGAAACCTAAGTTACACATATAATTTTTACAAACACAAGAATGGAAAATTTCCACTTTGAATAAAAGTTTCAAAGCCTGAAATTATATATAATTGTTTCGGCAATGGCTCCAAAGAATTGCACTTGAACAACTGCACATTATTAATACTAAAAATAAGAAAGACACTTTTTTTCTTTAGAAAATTCAGGTTGAAATATGTGAAATTGAGTAGTTGCACACTCTAAAACTTTGAAATTCCACATAATGATTTTGCACAATTTTGCTCTAGTATTTGTGCAAGTCCATAGAATAAATATCGGAGAGAATAAAACTAAACGGTCAAACAACATTTAAAAATACTAAAAACAGCTCTAGCAATTCCACTTTCCCCAGTAAGTTTCCCATATTTAGGGGTGTTTGAACCAATAAACACACTCCATCGGCTTCCCTTTTCCCAAAATTTATTGGCGATCACTGGAAAAACACCCAAATCCCCCCATATGAAGGGAAACATTGCACCTACCCCAAAGATTTCCCAGTATGCTTGTGGGCACAAACCGCCTGATTATTCACCCATAGGCCCGCCCACACCTATTCACCACGACTGCCTCCATCACACATCACCCCATCGTCCTCATTATTGACCCATGAAGGGACTCCACCGCTCCCTGGAGTCGTAGTGGCGCGGACACCATCCGCCCGCCTCCATCTCGCCCGCCCAGGCTCCCGCCGTCCAACTACCTACCTCTGCCTAGCCCTCCCATGTTGCATCGCCTGACCTCACGTGGACCGATTTCATCGAACAGGCCGTCAGAGCTCCGCTGAGCCATTCAAGCCACCTCATGCGCACCACCCGGGCCCATGCTCCGCCATGCCGCTCAAGCTCCCTCGACGATACTGAGGGATACTGAGAGAAAAATAGACGGAATGGAAGGGGAAAATGTGTTTTGACTCACCCACATGTCATCCCCGCATGTCAACACATATTGGGGATGGGGAGGTGCCAAGCAAGCCACCCAAATTCCCCCACCCCACCCTCCTCCTCCCCCCTCCTAATTTATTGGGATAGCCTCAATAACCCCTTATTGGGGAACTACTAGAGATGCTATACCTCAAATTTATTTTTTGAGCGTTCTCTACCTCAAGTAAGGACCAAGTAAGGGACTTTGCAAAGTAAGCCATAACCAGACAAGCGGAGGGCTATTAAACAAGTGGATCCTATTCGTCAATAGCAGATAGCAATCGGGCCAGTCCAATCTTTTTTGTCGATGTTTTCTGTTCGTTGCTTTGCCGCAATTATTTTGTTGGTTTACTATTATGGTTTTTTATTTCCTTTTCTACTTTTTAATTTTTTCCTTTGGTTTTAATATGGTGAACAATTATGTAATCCATGATGAAAAATAATTTAATATTTTATGAACATTTTTAATACACACTAAACATTTATTGTATTATATGCTGAACTTTTTTTAGTATAAGATGAAATTTTTTAGTTATAAAACGAAATTTCTTTAATACACACTAATAAAATTTTTAGTATACCGTGAACGTTTTTTGATATACAGTGAACATATTTTCAAACCTATGTTGAATTATTTATAAAGTATATTTCTTATTTTTAATAATTTTTTTGATATAAACCACAAAATAGAGAGAAAAAACCCGCCCATGCCAGAATGTGCCGGACCATTTTGCTTGGGCGCAGCCTCACCTATTTTATGCCAACAGGCATCTAATAGGAGGTCTCTATCAATCACTCAAGCCGTCCTATCCCATGCCAAGGGTGCTGGAAGCCGGGAAAACACGCAACAAATTTCGATTGGTTTTCTAATATTTCATAAATTTTGAAGCAAAATTGTTATTCAAAAGATAGGGAAAAAAGTCAAAAAAAATTCAAAATTGCTCATGATTTTGTGAATTATTTTAATTTGTTCATAAAATACAGAGAAAGGAAACAGTAAGATACATGGAAAAGGCAAAGAAAAAACCAAAAAAAAGAAATGAAAGATGAGAATCAAACCAAAAATATATTAAAAGCATAAAAAGAAAAAAAATAGAAAAATCTAGCCAAACTAGGTCGGCTCCTTTGTGTTGCAGGAAGAACAATGCAGATAATAGTAGAAAACAATCAAAAGGAACGATACGAAAGATAACCAAGAAAATGTGTTTATGGGATGGTCCATCAATTTGCAGTGGGGGTGCGAGTTTGCTTGACACCCCCAGCCCTATGCGTGTCTAGACCCTATTTGGCGCTTATAACGCCGGTTTTAGCTATGCTTGCCAATTGGCGCAAACCCACATGCCAATATTTTTTTCATGGGCAGGGCCATTAAATATTACTCGAGCAAGACGTCGGTCCCTGTTTTGAGATGCTTCCAGAAGCTTCATGGTCAGTTTTAGGAAGCTTCTTGGAGCTTTTGGGCCGTTTCTTTATTCATTTTTCCTTTCTGCCTTTTTGACTTGGGCTTACTTCTTCCTTTTTGTTTTTATTTTTTAAATTCTTGAACCTTTTGCAAAGTGGTGAAATTTTCCAAATTCAAGAATATTAATTTAAGTTCATGAAGTTTTCAGAAAATTGAGAATTATTTTCAAATACTTGACCATTTTGAACTTTTCTCAAATTTGTAAATTACTTTTCTAAAATTCATGAACTTTTTTCAATTTCACAAACTTTTTTCATATTGATGATTTTTAACTCATGAACCTTTTCCAAATTCATTTTTTTCCAATTCTTGATTATTCTAAAATTCATGAACTTTTTTTTTCAAAATATGAATCCTTCAAATGTACACAATTATTTTCCAATTCTTGGTCTTATTTCATATTCGTGAATGTTTTTCATGTGTGATCTTTGTTGTGATTTCATGAACATCTTTTTTCATAGTTGTAACTTTTTATAAAACCTGTGAACTTTTTTGAAATTGTACTAATTTTATTTTATGAAAAACCGATAGTTGTTATTTTCTCTTTGAACCCGTAGATAGATGCCTCGTTGTTTCATGTAGCAACAAATAAAAAAAAGGAGCTAGCTAGTGAGTAAGAAGGAACGAGCGAGCTTGTTACACGGGCTAGCCCATAGGGGCTCCTTTCAGGCGCTGTAGTGACAAACCGACGCATTAACTGTCGCCTAACGCGTGGAGTAAGGAGCAACGACTATATCTTGCTTAGTGCGATTCCTCCTTCCGTCTCGATGATGGTTTTTCTGTCAGCATCGTAATTTGCCGGCCACTTCCCCTAGCTTGCTCACTTCTGGATATCGATCATTTGTATCCCTAAAAAAAGGTTATCGATCATTCGCCCGCTTTATTAGTTTATGGACACTTTTTTCTCTTGTTTACTCAAGTTTTATCTTTTGTTTTTTTCTTGGTGTTCTTTGTTTCTTCACGGTTTTCTTTGGTTTGTTGTTTTTCAGATTTTTTCTTTGTCTTTTTGGGTTTTCTTTGTTCTACTCACTAGTTTCTTTGGTTCTATGTTTCCTTCAGTTTTTAGCCGTTTTCTTGGTTTGTTTCTCTATTTTGTTTTTTCTCAATTTTTCTACGGTTTCATGTTTCCTATGTTACTTTTTATTTCTTCAAAAAAAAATTCACCGGTTTTTCCCCTTCTTCTATTTGGTATTCTTTTGTTTCATTATTTGTTTTTCTTTTTTTGTCAACACATATGTACATTTTTGTTACACATTTTTCATATATGTCAAGAATATTTTCAGGACACGTTTACTATTTCTCAAATACATAATTAATACTTTTTTATTATAAATATTTTAATTTTTATTGTTTTCATACACTTTGTACATTTTTTATTCATCTAAAACATATTTTCATACAGGTTTAAAATGTTTCATTTGTATGATTGATATATTTTAAAATATATGTTTTGATGTCTAATTTTTTGTATACATCATACATTTTTATTATACATCCAATACATATGTTTTTCTGCGATTGCTTTCTTCATGACTTATACATGTTCCTCAGACTATGAGATTATGTAACTCCCGAATACCTAAGGAACACCTTGTGTGCTATCAAACGTCACAACGTAACTAGGTGATTATAAAGATGCTCTACAGGTGTCTCCGATGGTGTTTGTTGAGTTGGCATAGATCGAGATTAGGATTTGTCACTCCGTGTATCGGAAAGGTATCTCTGGGCCCTCTCGGTAATGCACATCACCATGAGCCTTGCAAGCAATGTGACTAATGAGTTAGTCACGGGATGATGTATTACGGAACGAGTAAAGAGACTTGCCGGTGACGAGATTGAACTAGGTATGATGATACCGACGATCGAATCTCGGGCAAGTAACATACCGATGACAAAGGGAACAACGTATGTTGTTATGCGGTTTGACCGATAAAGATCTTCGTAGAATATGTAGGAGCTAATATGAACATCCAGGTTCCGTTATTGGTTATTGACCGGAGATATGTCTCGGTCATGTCTACATAGTTCTCGAACCCGTAGGGTCCGCACGCTTAAGTTCGATGACGATTTGTATTGTGAGTTATGTGTTTTGATGAACCGAAGTTTGTTCGGAGTCCCGGATGAGATGACGGACATGACGAGGAGTCTCGAAATGGTTGAGACATAAAGATTGATATACTGGAAAGTTATGTTTGGACACTGGAATGGTTTCGGATAGGTTCGGACATTTTCCGGAGTACCGGGGGTTACCGGAACCCCCCGGGGGGTTAATGGGCCTTCATGGGCCCTAGTGGAATAGAGGAGGCGACGTCCAAGTGGAGGCGCGCGCCCCCCCAAGCCCAATCCGAATTGGACTAGGGTTGGGGGGGCGGGGGGCGGGGGCGGCCCCCCTTTCCTTCTTATCCTTCCTCTCTTTCCCCCTTCTCCTTCTTGGAATAGGAAAGGGGGGGGGGGTGGACCGGGAGTCCAAGTAGGACTCCCCCCCTTGGCGCGCCACACCTTGGCCGGCCTCCTCCTCCTCCCTCCTTTATATACGTGGGAGGGGGGCACCCCAAGGCACACCAAAGTTTCTCTTAGCCGTGTGCGGTGCCCCCCTACACAGTTACACACCTCGGTCATATCGTCGTAGTTCTTAGGCGAAGCCCTGCGCCGGTAAACTTCATCATCACCGTCACCACGCCGTCGTGCTGATGGAACTCTCCCTCGGCCTCAACTGGATCAAGAGTTTGAGGGACGTCACCGAGCTGAACTTGTGCTGACCGTGGAGGTGCCGTACGTTCGGTACTTGGATCAGTTGGATCACGAAGACGTTCGACTACATCAACCGCGTTACTAAATGCTTCCGCTTTCGGTCTATAAGGGTACATGGACACACTCTCCCCTCTCGTTACTATGCATATCCTAGATAGATCTTGCGTGATCGTAGGATTTTTTTTTAAAATACTGCGTTCCCCAACAGAAAATACACAGGGAAGAAGAGTTATAGAGCTATTAGGTAGATCAAACGGTGGCTGTTTTCCGGTGAGTTAAGATAAAGGCTAGATGTTTTTGATTAATGTGGGAGTTTCTAGCCAATTTCCCTATTTTTGTGACCCGTATTGTGCTTTTAGTACATAATAGATAGATGAGTAGAGACTGGATCTATCTATAAAACTTTGACACAACATTAGCATTCATTTTGTTATTCTTATTGGAAGTACTACACAGTAACATAGTGTAACGCCCTCGATGCGGCTATATCTCCCACGTGTCAAAGCACGACTTAGAGGCATAACCGCATTGAAAGCAATGTCGCAAGTGAGGTAATCTTCACACAACCCATGTAATACAATAGGGGAAAAAGATACATAGTAGGCTTACAATCGCCACTTCACACAATTACATGAATAAAGCATTACATCATCCAAATACAATCAAGGTCCGACTACGGAACCAAAATAAAAGAAGACTACCCCAAATGCTACACATAACCCCGATCGTCCCGAGTGGGCTCCACTACTGATCAACTGGATCAAAACAACACAAAGGACAAGATCTTCATCGAGCTCCTCCTGAGCTTGATTGCGTCATCTGCACGGTTCAACGACACCTGCAAGCTGGTTTTGGAAGTATCTGTGAGTCACGGGGACTCAGCAATCTCACACCCTCGTGATCAAGACTATTTAAGCTTATAGGAAGGGTAAATGGTATGAGGTGGCGCTGCAGCAAGCGACTAGCATGTATGGTGGCTAACATACGCAAATGAGAGCGAGAAGAGAAGGCAAAAGCACGGTCGAACAACTATGATCAAGAAGTGATCCTAGAACAACCTACGTCAAGCATTACTCCAACACCGTGTTCACTTCCTGGACTCCGCCGGAAAGAGACCATCACGGTTACACACGCGGTTGATGTATTTTAATTAAGGTCAACTTCAGGTTTTCTACAACCGGACATTAACAAATTCCCATCTACCCATAACCGCGGGCACGGCTTTCGAAAGTTCATAACCCTGCAGGGGTGTCCCAGCTTAGCCCATCACAAGCTCTCACAGTCAATGAAGGATATTCCTTCTAGCGGGAAGACCCGATCAGACTCGGAATCCCGGTCACAAGACATCCTCGACAATGGTAAAACAAGTCCAGCAAGACCGCCCGATGCGCCGACATCCTGATGGGAGCTGCACATATCTCGTTCTCAGGGAAACACCGGATGAACACTACGTACAGCTAAAACCAGCCCTCAAGTTTCCCCGAGGTGGCGCCGCAAGTGGCTCTGTTTCGGACCAACACTTAGACAAGCACTGGCCCGGGGGGGGGGGGGTTAAAATAAAGATGACCCTTGGGCTGGCCTAACCCAAGGGAAAAAGAGGCTAGGTGGCAAATGGTAAAACCAAGGTTGGGCCTTGCTGGAGGAGTTTTATTCAAAGCGAACTGTCAAGGGGTTCCCATTATAACCCAACCGCGTAAGGAACGCAAAATCCGGGAACATAACACCGATATGACGGAAACTAGGGCGGCAAGAGTGGAACAAAACACCAGGCATAAGGCCGAGCCTTCCATCCTTTACCAAGTATATAATGCATTAATTAAATAAGAGATATTGTGATATCCCAACAAGTAAACATGTTCCAACAAGGAACAAACTTCAATCTTCACCTGCAACTAACAACGCTATAAGAGGGGCTGAGCAAAGCGGTAACATAGCCAAACAACGGTTTGCTAGGACAAGGTGGGTTAGAGGCTTGGTTCAATAATATGGGAGGCATGATAAGCAAGTGGTAGGTATCGCGGCATAGGCACAGCAAAAGAGCAAGCATCTAGCAAGCAAAGATAGAAGTGATTTCGAGGGTATGGTCATCTTGCCTGAAATCCCGCAAGGAAGAAGAACGAGTCCATGAAGAATACAAATGGACGTAGCCGAACGGTTCCTCACAAACGCGACGTTATCGGAACCAACCGAAGAAACAACACCGGAAATAAGCAAAAAACATAGTAAACAACCAACACATAACCAAGGCACGATGCACAATCAAGTATGATGCATGTCCGGTTTAATGAGGCATGGCATGGCAAAGTGCACAAACAATCCTACAAATTAAGTGGAGCTCAATATGCAACGAGTTACATATTGACGAAACACCACAACAAGTTATTTAGTTCGATCTCGTTTATGTACCCAACAATATTAAATGTTGATTAACATGGCAAGGGGTGAAGCAAATGAAAACTACCTATCTAGGCAAGTTTAAATGAGGCCGGAACAACAAACAACAAGTCCGAAAAAATCCTCATGTGCATATATTAGGTTTGGTACTGTTCTGCCCTAAACCAAATTTTATAGTTGTTAAACATGCAAGATGAGTGCACCATGTTAAACTAGGCATTTTCCACCCCAATTACATATAAAGTTTATTAAATTCGGAGTTACAGTTATTAAGTTATGGAATAAAACATTTTAGCATGGCAATAGGCAAAATTTAAACAAACAACATTTTAAACATTTTAAACATGGATGAAAGTGGCAAATTATTAATCTACACAAAATTCTAAGCAAGTTTCATATATTAAGTTTTTCAATCCGATGCACGGTTGTGGAATTATTAAATGCATGATCAGCAAGGGCTTTTCTGTAAAATTGTTTTATACTGGATAATTACAGAAATTCACACAGCCTAAAAGAAACTATACATGCCCAAACTGGCAGGCTAGCCCAACAGGAGGGGAAAAAAGGAGGGGCGCGGGGTGCCCTCACCATGGGCCAAGCCCAAGTCGGTGGGGAGGAGGCGCGTTGGGCCTGATCTGGAGCCCAGCTGGTGACCCACGCGCGTGGTGGTCAAGCGCTCGATGCAGCGCTGCTGCACCTCGCTGAAGAAGAACGGCAGCGGAAGAGGCATGGGTTCGGCGCGGCGCCGGGCGGGAACCGGCCGGAACGGGCGGATCCGGCGGCTGGGTGGCGGAGTGAAGGAGATCCGGTGGAGGAGGCGATGGTGGCGTCTCCATGGTGCTGGTTCGGGGCGTCGGTGTTCCTGTCGCTCGAAGGAGAGGCGAGGCAACAAGGCAGGGGCGAGGTCGACATGGCGACGCTGGGGCTCCGGCAAGTGACGGGGAGGCCTGCAGGAGGTGGGACGAGCTAGACGATGTGGACTCCGTCGAAGGGCGCGGTCGGTGAAGCCTTTGGGAAAACGGACAAGCTCCTGTAGGGGAAAAGCATGGCCGGCGGTCAGGACATGGAGAGGAGGAGGCAGAGGCAAGGTTGCGGTACAACGGCTGCTCACCATGGCGACGACGACGGCAAGGCCACCGGAGGCCTGGGTCGGAGCGGAGGAGAGGCCGGGGAAGCTCCGTGGCGATGGCGGCGGGCTTCCAAGGGACGCGGCTGAAACGAGCGGGCGCTCCCTGGATTGTCGTCCTCCTCGCACAGAAGAAGAAGGGGAGGCCGGCGAGGTCCTGGATGACGACGTTGTGACTGGACGGCGAGGTAGGAGACAGCAGCTTGGCGCGGGACTTGGCTGGGGCGATGAAGGCGCAGGGAGGGAGGCGAGACTTGGCGCATCATGGCTTGAAGAAGACCTCACGGAGACAAACTCCGGGAAGTAGGGAACGGAGCAACGATGAGCTCCTCGGGAGGCGCGGGCATGGCGACGGTTGAGGAGGGGCGGCGCGGCGGTGCTAGTCCTACTGGTCCAGCGAGAAAATCCCCGGGTGCGGCCGGGCGACGACAAAGCGGTCCTTGCCGGACGGCGACGAGGTTTTGCGCGAGGGAAGGAGCGCGTGGCTGGCGATGGGACACGCTCCCGAGCAACAAGGAAGAGCGGGTGGCGGCGGCTTCAGGATTTGGAGGAGTGGATCTGGGAGGATCCCAAGATTGAGAGTGGCGGCGGCAGGCGAGGGATTGGATGGAAGGGGCTGTCTAGACTAGGGTTTTTGGACCAATATATATATAGCAATGAGATAAAGGGCTATTTGGACCCTCCGATTTAGATCGGACGGTCGAGATAAAAAAGGTTGGAGAGTCCAAATAAAGAAACAGAGACGTTTTGTAGATGTTAGGGGATGATCCGGACACAGCGGTAACGACTGTCCGGGTCGGGTCCGGGACAGATTTCGGACGCGCGCGGGAGGAGGTCCGCGGACTGACGAGAGAGGTTAGGTAGGGCCTGGAGGTGAGAGGTAGACTGTATAGATGGTCTCGAGCTGAGAGAAGAGAAGAGAGAGATGCCCGGCGACTGTTTCCGGAGACCGAAAACGTCCGACGTTAGACCGACTATATTGCCGCTATAGTTAAATGTTGGGGCGTCAAACGAACTCCGAATGCGATGAAACTTGACAGGCGGTCTATCTACACTATAATAAGACCACACGCCAACTTTCATCCCATTCCAAGAATATTTTCCGGCCACTTCTAAAATAATATTTCGGACATGCCGCGGGCGCGTGCGAGTGTGGTTGGGCTCAGAACGGACAACAGACGGAACTGGGGGAACCCGGACGGATGCAAGTTTTGAAAACATGATGATGCAATGCACATGATGACCTGATAAAATGCAACACGCAAGCGAGTGACATGGCAACAACATCGAATAACTGGAAGACACCTGGCGCATCGGTCTCGGGGCGTCACAACACTCCACCACTACGAGAGGATGTCGTCCCGAGATCTAGAATGGCACCAGAGGGAAAAACGGAAGAGAAAGAGAAGAGGTAAAACTAAGTTGCTTCTTTGACAAAACGAGTGAGACCAAAGAACCTTGAAAAGGTTAAGCCATTTCGAGAAAAGAATACAACGGAGATGACGAAGTTGAAAACACTCCGTTAGAAAAGAGGAACAATGAAGAACAACTTCGGTCAGCACTCCGGTTGAAAAGTGATACAAGACTTGATAAGGCGAAAAGAACTTGAGCAAAAGGGCACAACACTCCGGTTAAATGTATAAGCAAGAAAAAAAACAAGGTCCTGACAAGAACAAGAAGAAAGGCTGAAGATAGCAACATCACAATGCCTCCGGAACAAAAGAAAGAATGGAATGGAATGAATGAAGTGAAACAAGATCTTGAGAGAGCACGCTTACAGCAAATGCTAGAACAAAATTGTTGGAAACCCAACAAGGAAAAGAATAATCTTGATATGGTCTTATGGAATACATCTCAGATTATGAGGTGACAACCTGCCACTCATGGGAAGAAGAATTGAATTGATATGGACAAAGAGACGAGAAAGTTATTTCACCGGAAGGATAAAAGAAGAACTTGGGTCATTTATGAGCACCATAAACCAGACACAAGATAACTCCAACAAAGAGGTTGATGGATTTAATATATCTCATTCTTAACAACAAGTGAATTATGAAGCATGACTCAAAATATCAAGAATGACATAATACCACCTCCAATGATACGGAAGGAAGAATGCTTGAGCTCCTTAGAAAAGAATCTAAATGAACACTTCGATAAGGAATATAAATCCTTGATGAACCATCATGTAGAACCTTCATGAAGAACTCCGGTTAAAAGAATGATCACAAAGAAGTGAAGGATGAAAAGAATAAGGTTGAAGCCTTGCAATGATTAGATGAAGCTTGCGACGAGATAAAAGAGAGATCTTGAAACTCCGGGAAAAGAAAAGCTGAACACAATTGGAATCAAGAAGTTGATGCACCTCCGGAATAAGGAATTAATTGCTTGGATGAACAAGAATAAGAATTACGTTATGCGTATCCTTCACCAATTTAAATTGATGACAATAAACGTATTTGTCATACTACTTATTCTCGTAGAAAGGATTAAGATAGATATAGCGGAAACTTGGGAAAACCTTCAACGAACCACCGGTAGAATTGAATGAACGAAGATAACATAAAGAAAACACCGGGAAGAATTAGCAAATTAACGAAGATACATGAGAGAGTTTAGATACAAAAGAACGAAGAGATCATGAACTGATTAGAGGATATTTGAACGATGCACCGGTAAGATTGGAGAATGATAACTGACAGCTGAGAATGAATAAACCTGAATTGATGGACTCTGGATAACAAACTGAGAAGGCTCTTGAATTGCTCCGGATAGGTAAAACGAATTTTCACAATCAAAACAATTATGAGAGGATGGCCTCGAACTAGAACCATGAATCTTGAGAGAAAAGAACAAGATTGACAGAAAAAACTTCTTTGGTCTTGAAATGATGAGAATGACAATGAGAAGCACCACCAAGAATTATTGAGGCACACCTGAATGAAGAATGGAAAAGTTGAGCCAACGATGAAAAGAATTTGAAAGATCTTGGAGAAAAGCATTTGACTGATGAAAAATTCATTCTTACGTCAAACTTGGAAAAGAATTTGAGAGTAACGCCGGGAAAAGAGAAGAGTCAGGTAAGATCCTGGGAAAAGACCTATGGGTTAGGGCCCACTCAAAAGATACACCGTTGAAAGATTTGAAGGAGAGATTGCACCGGTTGAATTAAATGGATTGAATACGATAGGACCTCGAAAGATCTTCAACGAATGCAGAGTGGAAAACACGAATCTTCGAGATATCTTGAGCACTCCGGAACAATTGAATAGCGAGAAATGACTGAATATAAGGTGCACCGGCATGAGAAGGCATTTGAAGTAAGGAAAATAATATGATCAAACACCGAAAGCTTGAATTGAATCCACCGAAGAAGATAAAAGAACAAAGAATGATAAACTTGAGGCTCCGTTAGAATCTTCATGAGCATCACCGGGTAAGAACATTGACGGAAAAGGAATGGAGAGACTTCACAAGAATAAAATGGATACCTGATGAAGATATCTGGGTCCTCGAAGAAACAAGGGGAGGGAGGGTGGGAAAACAAAGGCAACTTGAAGACGGATGAAGCAAACACTGTTGAGAAGAACTGATAATTGATCTTGTGAATGTTGAC
Source organism: Triticum urartu (assembly GCF_003073215.2). Classification (NCBI taxonomy): domain Eukaryota; kingdom Viridiplantae; phylum Streptophyta; class Magnoliopsida; order Poales; family Poaceae; genus Triticum; species Triticum urartu. The sequence continues at coordinate 13,318,854 of NC_053027.1, read as the reverse complement.
AAGATTGGATCCACTTGAAGAGGCACACACCGGTTGAAAAGGATTGGCATGACAATCTTGATTATCATGAAGGATTAGTATCCACATAGAACTATGAGAACACCGTTTAGGAAAGGTATGGAATCAACATTTGACATTGAAGCAACTCGAATACCACAACTGAAAACAAAACAAGGATTGGCTTGCAGAATAAGCCGGAACAAACATATGATAGAGATTTCGTCCGAAGTTTTCGTGGTGGGGCCTACACGGGCTCGATCGTACAGCACCATCATGTACAAGGCAGTGCACATGACATACAAAGCGTCCCCGAGTCAGCATAGCCAAGGACTCTTTAAGACACAACGAGACCACTGTAAAACCAACCGTGGATAGGCGGACCACTAGATGTCGAACCCCAATTTCATATCATACATCTGTCGGAAAGATATCCTAAGAGCTACTTGAATTCCCACTTATAAACTCCTGAAATTTTCCGGTTATGCAATCAAGTGTTGCGGATACAGGGGAAGCATAATATCTCACCCAAAACTAGCAAATCCTACATCCAGCTGTATCCATCCTTCAACACATAACCAAGAAACCTTCGGAAATTGTTTACCTCAACCTTCGAAAAGCATTCGTTATACGAGTTATGGCAATACTCCCGAACTCCCGCCCCAGTACTAGGTGACGTCGAGGTTATCTCACCAACAACTGCATAAAAGAGATTTTCGATGTCGACGAAACTAACTCAGGTATTCCAGAACTGCAACGATAAAATTGTGACGACAACACCTCGGAGCTCAACTCCCCGGGACACTGCCACAACCCCTAAATGACAGGAGGCACCAAGAACAATGTTCTCGTCACAAAACCATCGAAACGATTCCAAGATATCCGCGTGATCCTAAATTTTTTTTAGTGAAATTTTAGAAGAGAAGAGTCAAAACTCTACGTCAGGATGTCTCACCAGAGCGACGAAGGGACCGAGGAGTAAAAAGAATTCCTAACTCTCCGATATATATAATCCTAAATGACTCAAAACATTTTTCTAGACTCAACAACGCCAGCTATTCGATCAAGCAGGGGGGCTCCTAAGGTCGGGGAAGGCTCTGATTACCAACTTGTAACGCCCTCGATGCGGCTATATCTCCCACGTGTCGAAGCACGACTTAGAGGCATAACCGCATTGAAAGCAATGTCGCAAGTGAGGTAATCTTCACACAACCCATGTAATACAATAGGGGAAAAAGATACATAGTAGGCTTACAATCGACACTTCACACAATTACATGAATAAAACATTACATCTGTTGGAAATATGCCCTAGAGGCAATAATAAAATGATTATTATATTTCCTTGTTCATGATAATTGTCTATTATTCATGCTATAATTGTATTATCCAGAAATCGTAATACATGTGTGAATACATAGACCACAATGTGTCCCTAGTGAGCCTCTAGTTGACTAGCTCGTTGATCAACAGATAGTCATGGTTTCCTGGCTATGGACATGGGGATGTCATTGATAACGGGATCACATCATTAGGAGAATGATGTGATGGACAAGACCCAAACCTAAGAATAGCACAAAGATCGTGTAGTTCGTTTGCTGTAGCTTTTCTGAATGTCAAGTATCATTTCCTTAGACCAGGAGATTGTGCAATTCCCGGATACCGTATGAGTGCCTTGGGTGTGCCAAACGTCACAACGTAACTGGGTGACTATAAAGTTACATTACAGGTATCTCTGAAAGTGTCTGTTGGGTTGGCACGAATCGAGACTGGGATTTGTCACTCCGTATGACGGAGAGGTATCTCTGGGCCCACTCGGTAATGCATCATCATAATGAGCTCAATGTGATCAAGTGGTTGATCACGGGATCATGCATTACGGTACGAGTAAAGTGACTTGCCGGTAACGAGACTGAACAAGGTATTGGGATACCGACGATTGAGTCTCGGGCAAGTAACGTACCGATTGACAAAGGGAATTGAATACGAGATTGAATAAGTCCTCGACATCGTGGTTCATCCGATGAGATCATCGAGGAGCATGTGGGAGCCAACATGGGTATCCAGATCCCGCTGTTGGTTACTGACCGGAGAGTCGTCTCAGTCATGTCTGCTTGTCTCCCGAACCCGTAGGGTCTACACACTTAAGGTTCGGTGACGCTAGGGTTGTAGAGATATGAGTATGCAGTAATCCGAAAGTTGTTCGGAGTCCCGGATGAGATCCTGGACGTCACGAGGAGTTCTGGAATGGTCCGGAGGTGAAGAATTATATATAGGAAGTGTAGTTTCGGCCATCGGGAAAGATTCGGGGTCACCGGTATTGTACCGGGACCACCGGATGGGTCCCGGGGGTCCATCGGGTGGGGCCACCCATCCCGGAAGGCCCCATGGGCTGAAGTGGGGAGGGGAACCAGCCCATAGTGGGCTGGTGCGCCCCCCTTGGGCCCCCCTGCGCCTAGGGTTGGAAACCCTAGGGTGGGGGCGCCTCCACTTGCCTTGGGGGGCACTCCACCCCCCTTGGCCGCCGCCCCCTTGGGAGATCCCATCTCCAGGGCCGGCGCCCCCCAGGGGGCCTATATAAAGGAGGGGGGGAGGGAGGGCAGCGGCACCCCAAGCCTTGGCGCCTCCCTCTCCCCTGCTACACCTCTCCATCTCGCAGAAGCTCGGCGAAGCCCTGCTGCGATCACTGCTGCATCCACCACCACGCCGTCGTGCTGCTGGATCTTCATCAACCTCTCCTTCCCCCTTGCTGGATCAAGAAGGAGGAGACGTCATCCGCTCCGTACGTGTGTTGAACGCGGAGGTGCCGTCCGTTCGGCACTTGGTCATCGGTGATTTGGATCACGGCGAGTACGACTCCATCATCCCCGTTCTCTGAATGCTTCCGCTCGTGATCTACAAGGGTATGTAGATGCACTCCTCTCTCCCTCGTTGCTAGATGACTCCATAGATTGATCTTGGTGATGCGTAGAAAATTTTAAAATTCTGCTACGTTCCCCAACAACATCATCCAAATACAATCAAGGTCCGACTACGGAACCAAAATAAAAGAAGACTACCCCAAATGCTACACAGAACCCCGATCGTCCCAACTGGGCTCCACTATTGATCAACTGGATCAAAACAACACAAAGAACAAGATCTTCATCGATCTCCTCCTGAGCTTGATTGCGTCATCTGCACGGTTCAATGGCACCTACAAGCTGGTTTTGGAAGTATCTGTGAGTCACGGGGACTCAGCAATCTCACACCCTCGCGATCAAGACTATTTAAGCTTATAGGAAGGGTAAAAGGTATGAGGTGGAGCTGCAGCAAGCGACTAGCATGTATGGTGGCTAACATATGCAAATGAGAGCGAGAAGAGAATGCAAAAACATGGTCGAACAACTATGATCAAGAAGTGATCCTAGAACAACCTACGTCAAGCATTACTCCAACACCGTGTTCACTTCCCGGACTCCGCCAGAAAGAGACCATCACGGTTACACACGCGGTTGATGTATTTTAATTAAGGTCAACTTCAGGTTTTCTACAACCGGACATTAACAAATTCCCATCTGCCCATAACCGCGGGCATGACTTTCGAAAGTTCATAACCCTGCAGGGGTGTCCCAACTTAGCCCATCACAAGTTCTCACGGTCAACGAAGGATATTCCTTCTAGCGGGAAGACCCGATCAGACTCGGAATCCCGGTTACAAGACATCCTCGACAATGGTAAAACAAGTCCAGCAAGATCGCCCGATGCGCCGACATCCTGATGGGAGCTGCACATATCTCGTTCTCAGGGCAACACTGGATGAACACTACGTACAGCTAAAACCAGCCCTCAAGTTTCCCCGAGGTGGCACCGCAAGTGGCTCTGTTTCGGACCAACACTTAGACAAGCACTGGCCCGGGGGGGGGGGGGTTAAAATAAAGATGACCCTTGGGCTGGCCTAACCCAAGGGAAAAAGAGGCTAGGTGGCGAATGGTAAAACCAAGGTTGGACCTTGCTGGAGGAGTTTTATTCAAAGCGAACTGTCAAGGGGTTCTCATTATAACCCAACCGCGTAAGGAATGCAAAATCCGGGAACATAACACCGATATGACGGAAACTAGGGCGGCAAGAGTGGAACAAAACACCAGGCATAAGGCCGAGCCTTCCACCCTTTACCAAGTATATAGATGCATTAATTAAATAAGAGATATTGTGATATCCCAACAAGTAAACATGTTCCAACAAGGAACAACATCTCCATGTTCCAACAAGGAACAAACTTCAATCTTCACCTGCAACTAACAACGCTATAAGAGGGGCTGAGCAAAGCGATAACATAGCCAAACAACGGTTTGCTAGGACAAGGTGGGTTAGAGGCTTGGTTCAACAATATGGGAGGCATGATAAGCAAGTGGTAGGTATCGCGGCATAGGCACAGCAAAAGAGCGAGCATCTAGCAAGCAAAGATAGAAGTGATTTCGAGGGTATGGTCATCTTGCCTGAAATCCCGCAAGGAAGAAGAACGAGTCCATGAAGAAGACAAACGGACGTAACCGAACGGTTCCTCACAAACGCGACGTTATCGGAACCAACCGAAGAAACAACACCGGAAAGAAACAAACAACACAGTAAACAACCAACACATAACCAAGGCATGATGCATGTCCGGTTTAATGAGGCATGGCATGGCAAAGTGCACAAACAATCCTACAAATTAAGTGGAGCTCAATATGCAACGAGTTGCATATTGACGAAACACCACAACAAGTTATTTAGTTCGATCTCGTTTATGTACCCAACAATATTAAATGTTGATTAACATGGCAAGGGGTGAAGCAAATGAAAACTACCTATCTAGGCAAGTTTAAATGAGGCCGGAACAACAAACAACAAGTCCGAAAAAATCCTCATATGCATATATTAGGTTTGGTACTGTTCTACCCTAAACCAAGATTTATAGTTGTTAAACATGCAAGATGAGTGCACCATGTTAAACTAGGCATTTTTCCACCCCAATTACATATAAAGTTTATTAAATTCGGAGTTACAGTTATTAAGTTATGGAATAAAACATTTTAGCATGGCAATAGGCAAAATTTAAACAAACAACATTTTAAACATTTTAAACATGGATGAAAGTGGCAAATTATTAATCTACACAAAATTCTAAGCAAGTTTCATATATTAAGTTTTTCAATCCGATGCACGGTTGTGGAATTATTAAATGCATGATCAGCAAGGGCTTTTCTGTAAAACTGTTTTACACTGGATACTTACAGAAATTCACACAGCCTAAAAGAAACTATACATGCCCAAACTGGCAGGCTAGCCCAACAGGAGGGGAAAAAAGGAGGGGCGCGGGGTGCCCTCACCATGGGCCAAGCCCAAGTCGGTGGGGAGGAGGCGCGTTGGGCCTGATCTGGAGCCCAGCTGGTGACCCACGCGTGTGGTGGTCAAGCGCTCGATGCAGCGCTGCCGCACCTCGCTGAAGAAGAACAGCAGTGGAGGAGGCATGGGTTCGGCGCGGCGCCGGGCGGGAACCGGCTGGAACGGGCGGATCCGGCGGCTGGGTGGCGGAGTGAAGGAGATCCGGTGGAGGAGGCGATGGTGGCGTCTCCATGATGCTGGTTCGGGGCGTCGGTGTTCCTGTCGCTCGAAGCAGAGGCGAGGCAACAAGGCAGGGGCAAGGTCGACATGGCGACGCTGGGGCTCCGGCAAGTGACGGGGAGGCCTGCGGGAGGTGGGACGAGCCAGACGATGTGGACTCCGTCGAAGGGCGCGGTCGGTGGAGCCTTTGGGAAAACGGACGAGCTCCTGTGGAGGGAAAGCATGGACGGCGGTCAGGACATGGAGAGGAGGAGGCAGAGGCAAGGTCGCAGTAGAACGGCTGCTCACCATGGCGACGACGACGGCTGTCGGTGTCAAAACCGGCGGATCTCGGGTAGGGGGTCCCGAACTGTGCGTCTACGCCGGATGGTAACAGGAGGCAGGGGACACAAAGTTTTACCCAGGTTCGGGCCCTCTCGATGGAGGTAAAACCCTACGTCCTGCTTGATTAATATTGATGATATGGGTATTACAAGAGTTGATCTACCACGAGATCAGAGAGGCTAAACCCTAGAAGCTAGCCTATGGTATGATTGTTGATGTGTATGTTGTCCTACGGACTAGAACCCTCCGGTTTATATAGACACCGGAGAGGGTTAGGGTTACATAAAGTCGGTTACAATGGTAGGAGACCTAAACATCCGTATCTTCAACCTTGCCTTCCACGCCAAGGAAAGTCCCTTCCGGACGCGGGATGGAGTCTTCAATCTTGTATCTTCTTAGTCCAGGAGTCCGGCTGAAGGTATAGTTCGGCTATCCGAACACCCCCTAATCCAGGACTCCCTCAGTAGCCCCCGAACCAGGCTTCAATGATGATGAGTCCAGCACGCAGATTGTCTTCGGCATTGCAAGGCAGGTTCTCCTCCAAATTCTGTGTACCTATTTGAATAAAGTCCGGTTTCTTGTAGATGTTGCGCTCGTTGGCTTCTACGCCCAATAATGGCCGTTTTCCACGTGTCGAACGAATATGAAAAGTCTGAGTGTTTTTACGTTCACACCCCTAGCCATGTAAATGAGTTGCCCTTTTTCACCATGGCTAGCCGCACCGACACCTTCTCCCCTCCACGAGTATTCATCAGAACGCATCCGACAAAGGTCCATTCCACCATGGCTAGCCGCCGCAACTCCTCCTCTCGCCCTTCCAGCCCTAAGCCTGGATATTGGGAGATATGTTCTACTCCGCATAGCGAGCTAGTGATGCTTCAGACCAAGTGATTTCTCCCCCCGGCCTATATGGTCCCGGTCCGAGCTGGTCTTGCCGTCTACAACGGCGGAGAGCAAGCAGAGAATGCCCCTAATCCATCCAAAGGAGAGAGGGTGTGCCTTGTTCCTTACTTAATAAGGGGGCTCGGATTTCCCATCCACCCGTTTCTCTGGGGGCTGCTGGAGTTCTACGGCCTCCAGCTACATCATCTCACGCCTGCCTCAGTATTGCATATCGCGGGCTTTGTAGCCCTCTGCGAGCTGTTCTTGGGTATTGAAGCTCATTTCGGACTGTGGAAGGAGCTATTTTGCCTCGTGCCCCATTCCAAGAAAGGGTCAATGTATCAAGTGGGCGGAGCCGAAGTATGGTGCATCCCCGGGACCGGATATCTGTCCGGAACCCCAAAGAAGGCGTCCGAAGACTGGCCCTCGGAATGGTTCTATATAGAAGACGTCCCGCTGCCGGATCCTGTCCGGATCGGCCTCCCAGAGTTTGATAGTGCTCCTTTAAAGAAGCGCCTAAGCTGGTGTCCACGGAGCCCTCAAAGGGAAAGTGACAGGGACATCATTTATCTCATGGGGCGAATAAGATTGTTGGCCCATTCCGGACTAACCATGATCGGAGTTATGGCCGAATGCATCATGCGGGGGGTGCAGCCGCTTCAGTACAGAAGCCACCCCATGTGGGATTTCAACGGGGAGGACGACGCCACCCGCTACGGCCGTAAAGGGCCAGATTCAGTTGCCGCTCTATTAAAGATCTTGTCCACTTTGTACAAGGGAGAAGAGGAGGAATTTCTCCGTGTCAACCCACAGGGTGGATTCTCTATGCACAATCCCCCAAGCTGGGTAAGTGGTCGCATTTACTTGCTCATCCGTTTAGTGTTCCCATTGTTAAATACTTAGTCTGATGACTTCAACGCAGGAACTGCACCGGGCCGTTAAGGACATAAGCAGCCCGCCTCCACAACCCGAGGACTCAGGACGGTCTCTCGACCCGGCCTCTAAAGAGGATCCGGACATATCTGTGGAGCTGATTGACAGAGTGTTCCATCAATTGAGCGAGGACAACGCCTTGGTGGCCATTACGGCCGATTACCCAGGGCTAATCCAACACCCCAGGTACCTGAGACCGAAGTCCCTGTACCCCGGACAGGGGTCCGTCCACGCGTGTTTAATTTCCTGATTGCAACCGAACCTTGCAGGGGAGGTTTTTGAGGCAGAAGGCCGAACCTGCGGCGACAAACCAACCAGGGGCCGCAGGGCCCCATGGGCAGAAAAGAGGTGCAGTCCGGACCGAGGCATCAGCGCGAAGGTATGGCGCGCCCCTTTATCCCAGTTGTTATACCTTCGAGGCACATTTGACACTCGTGCCCTTTTCAGGACAAAGAGACCTCGCCGGACTATATCCGGAGAGGCTGCTAATCGCGCCTCCACCAGCTAGGCTCCAAAGCCTGGTCCGGGGGCGGAAGCGAACGCAAGGCGTGTGCCAGACGTTCCTCCGACGGAGGATGTGGACGGGTTATCTGCCACCAACTCAGAGGTGGAAAGTGCCATGAACCACAGGCGTCGCCGGACAATTCTTCGCGACGCTTGCTTCTCCCAAGAGGCATTAGATGCCTTCAATTCGGGAGATGCGCACCTTCGTGCCGCTCAAAATGGTCTAGCCAGAGCCACGGAGCAATATGTAAAATACATACGGGTAAGAAAATTTTGGTGTCAAAACCGGCGGATCTCGGGTAGGGGGTCCCGAACTGTGCGTCTAGGCCGGATGGTAACAGGAGGCAGGGGACACGAAGTTTTACCCAGGTTCGGGCCCTCTCGATGGAGGTAAAACCCTACGTCCTGCTTGATTAATATTGATGATATGGGTATTACAAGAGTTGATCTACCACGAGATCAGAGAGGCTAAACCCTAGAAGCTAGCCTATGGTATGATTGTTGATGTGTATGTTGTCCTACGGACTAGAACCCTCCGGTTTATATAGACACCGGAGAGGGTTAGGGTTACATAGAGTCGGTTACCATGGTAGGAGATCTGAACATCCATATCGCCAAGCTTGCCTTCCACGCCAAGGAAAGTCCCTTCCGGACACGGGACGGAGTCTTCAATCTTGTATCTTCATAGTCCAGGAGTTCGGCTGAAAGGTATAGTTCGGCTATCCGAACACCCCCTAATCCAGGATTCCCTCAAAACCGGCTATCCGAACACCCCCTACCCAATATCCGTCGAAATGCATGATCCAATTTGAGTATGTGCCGTACTCTTTAGGGAGTTCGGTCTCCGTCCATTCTGCGACGAAATCGGCCAAAACTTGTGACTTGATGGCTCGTCTTGGCTTATAAGTTATGTCGAACGGGAGGAGCTCGATGGCCCATTTCGCAATCCGGCCCGTTGCATCACGGTTGTTGATAATGTCGTTAAGTGGTACTTCCGAGGCTACTGTTATCGAACACTCTTGAAAGTAGTGTTGTAACTTCCGGGATGCCATGAATACCGCGTACGCAATCTTTTGATAATGCGGGTACCGTGATTTGCAGGGAGTGAGGACAGTGGACACATAATAGACAGACCTTTGAAGGGGGAATTTGTGTCCGTCTGCTTCTCATTCGACGACGAGCACTGCGCTTACAACCTGATGTGTTGCTGCGATGTACAATAGCATTGGTTCGCCGGTGTTTGGCGCGGCCAGGACTGGGTTTGTTGCCAGTATGGCTTTTATTTCGTCGAGTCCGGCCGTGGCTGCATCCGTCCATTTGAAGTGTTCGGTGCGCCGAAGGAGGCGGTAAAGGGGAAGGGCCTTTTCTCCCAGGCGGGAGATAAAGAGGCTTAGAGCCGCCACACATCCGGTTAACTTTTGTATTGGTTTGAGGTCCTTTGGGATATCCAATTGCGACAGAGCTCGGATCTTGGCTGGATTTGCTTCAATTCCTCTATTGGATACAATGAAGCCCAAGAGCTTTCCGGCTGGAACGCCGAAAACACATTTTTCCGGGTTGAGCTTGATGTCGTATGCTCGGAGATTATCAAATGTGAGCCTCAAGTCGTCTACTAGAGATTCAACATGTCTTGTTTTGACGACCACATCATCTACATATGCCTCCACTGTTTTACCGATCTGGCTTGCCAGACATGTCTGAATCATGCGCTGATATGTTGCGCCGGCGTTTTTGAGCCCGAAGGGCATCGTGTTGAAGCAGAATGGCCTGTATGGTGTGATAAATGCCGTTGCGGCTTGGTCTGATTCTGCCATCTTGATTTGATGGTAGCCAGAATATGCGTCGAGGAAACACAACGAATCGTGTCCTGCGGTGGCATCGATAATTTGATCGATGCGGGGGAGAGGGAAGGGATCCTTTGGGCAAGCCTTGTTGAGGTCTTTAAAATCGACACACAGGCGCCAGGATTTGTCCTTCTTTGGTACCATCACCAGGTTTGCTAGCCAGTCCGGATGTTTTATATCTCTGATGAATCCGGCCTCCAATAGCTTTGCTAGCTCCTCTCCCATAGCCTGTCTCTTAGGTTCGGAAAAACGCCGAAGAGCCTGTTTGACAGGTTTGAATCCTGTTTGGATATTTAAGCTGTGTTCGGCCAGCCTGCGTGGGATTCCTGGCATGTCTGAAGGATGCCAGGCGAAAATGTCCCAGTTCTCCCGTAGGAACTCTCGCAATGCGGCGTCGACATCAGGGTTTAACTGTGCCCCGATGGAAGCTGTTTTGTTGGGGTCCGTTGGATGGACTTGGAATTTGACTATTTCGTCCGCTGGTTTAAAGGAGGTGGACTTGGATCTTTTGTCGAGTACCACGTCATCCCTATTCACGGTAGAGCGCAGCGCAGTCAGTTCCTCGGCCGCTAGGGCTTCGGATAGTGCCTCGAGGACCAGTGCGGCTGTCTTGTTTTCGGCACGGAGTGCTACATCTGGATCACTAGCGAGAGTGATGATCCCGTTAGGCCCGGGCATCTTGAGCTTCATGTACCCATAATGGGGTATTGCTTGGAAGATTGTGAATGCTTCCCGCCCTAGCAAAGCGTGATAACCACTGCTGAACGGGGCCACGTGGAACGTGACTTCTTCGGACCTGTAGTTGTCCGGCGTGCCGAACACCACATCTAGTGTGATTTTTCCTGTACATCGTGCTTCCCGACTGAGGATTATTCCTCTAAAGGTTGTGCTGCTTCGCGTGATGCGGTTCCAGTCTATATCCATTTTTTGGAGAGTTTCCTCATAGATGAGGTTCAATCCGCTGCCGCCGTCCATGAGTACCTTGGTGAGACGAAAGCCATCCACTATTGGACTGAGGACCAATGCGGCTGGTGCTCGGGCTGTTCGAAATTTAGGTTCATCACTGGCGTTGAAGGTAATGGCCGTGTCACTCCATGGGTTTATTGTTGCTACTTGGTAGACTTCGGCAAGGCTGCGGAGTGTCCTTTTTCGCATATTATTTGATGCGAAGGTCTCGAAAACTGTTAATACTGTATTGGTGTCTCTGGGGTGGCTTTCTGTGGCCTCCGGGATTAGGAGGTTTTCGCCAATTTTGGCCACCTGCCGGAGTATCCAACATGCTCTAAGGCTGTGAGTTGGTGTGGCATCCTCTGTACTATGAATTTTACAGGGTCCATTAAGCCATCCTTCCAGTACGGTTCCATGCCCTGTAGAGGGTTTTTGCCTTTTGGTGTTTGACCCGGGTGTCTGGCGATGATGCACCCTTTTATTTCGGACTGGGCTTGCATTAAGGGCCGGATTGTCCCAAAATTTTGTTTCGGTTTTCCGGGCGCTTTCCATCGCACAGTACTTTCGTACTATGGACGCTAAGTCAACGAAGCGTGTAATATCGCGGCAACTTATGGAGTTGAGTATTCCCTTGTCCGTGCAATTATTGCAGAAGGATGAAATTGCGTCTTCCTCGCGGCAGCCCTTTATCCTATGCATAACCAGGAGGAATCTGGCCCAGTAATGATGTACTGTTTCTTTGGGCTCTTGCCTGATTTGGGATAGATCACTAATGTTCGGGTGGGTGGGTGGAATTGAATCCGAAGCCTTACCCCTTCTGAGGCTCAGAGGCCGAGGAATTTCCGAACTCGAAAGTTTGGATTCCTGGATGTCGTCCAATGAATCCAGTCCGTCGCCTGATTCTAGGTTCAGGTCTTGAGTGATATCCTCCCCTCCGCGGACATCCGGCTTGGAGGGATCGGGAATCCGGACGTAGCGAGTCCTTAGGATAGATGAAGGGTCGCCGCACTGTCCCTCTACCATGGCAACGTGATGGGTGGCTTGGGGAGAGTTAATCTCTCTCAGATCGGTTTTAGGCCCAATCTGGTCGTAATCCGTAGCGACTCCCAGGGCGGCGAAGCGATCCAAGAGCTCGTTTATGGAGGAAAGCTCTATTGGATTTAACTGCTCGGCAAGTTCCGAGTTGACATGAAGATTGTTTTCGATGGCTCGAGAGGTCATCGTCGGCGTAGAAGCCGAACAGGTGGTCATAAGAAAACCACCTAGCCGGAGGGTTTGGCCGACAGCCAAAGCTCCCTTAGCAATGGTGCCGTCTTTAAAGACGGGGCGAGGCATCCTTCCTGATGGCGATGACACAGAGGAACTCTCAATGAAAGCACCAATGTCGGTGTCAAAACTGGCGGATCTCGGGTAGTGGGTCCCGAACTGTGCGTCTAGGCCGGATGGTAACAGGAGGCAGGGGACACGAAGTTTTACCCAGGTTCGGGCCCTCTCGATGGAGGTAAAACCCTACGTCCTGCTTGATTAATATTGATGATATGGGTATTACAAGAGTTGATCTACCACGAGATCAGAGAGGCTAAACCCTAGAAGCTAGCCTATGGTATGATTGTTGATGTGTATGTTGTCCTACGGACTAGAACCCTCCGGTTTATATAGACACCGGAGAGGGTTAGGGTTACATAAAGTCGGTTACAATGGTAGGAGACATGAACATCCGTATCTTCAAGCTTGCCTTCCACGCCAAGGAAAGTCCCTTCCAGACGCGGGACGGAGTCTTCAATCTTGTATCTTCATAGTCCAGGAGTCCGGCTGAAGGTATAGTTCGGCTATCCGAACACCCCCTAATCCAGGACTCCCTCAACGGCAAGGCCGCCGAAGGCCTGGGTCGGAGCGGAGGAGAGGCCGGGGAAGCTCCATGGCATTGGCGGCGGGCTTCCGAGGGACACGGCTGGAACGAGCGGGCGCTCCCTGGATGCGTCGTCCTCCTCGCGCAGCAGAAGAAGGGGAGGCCGGCGAGGTCCTGGACGGTGACATGGTGACTGGACGGCGAGGTAGGAGACAGTAGCTTGGCGCGGGACTTGGCTGGGGCGACGAAGGCGCAGGGAGGGAGGCGAGACTTGGCGCAGCATGGCTTGAAGAAGACCTCACGGAGACAAACTCCGGGAAGTAGGGAACGGAGCGAGGACGAGCTCCTCGGGAGGCGCGGGCATGGCGACGGTTGAGGAGGGGCGGCGCGGCGGTGCTAGTCCTGCTGGTCCGGCGAGAAAATCCCCGGGTGCGGCCGGGCGACGACAAAGCGGTCCCTGCCGGACGGCGACGAGGTTTTGCGCGAGGGAAGGAGCGCGTGGCTGGTGATGGGACATGCTCCCGAGCAACAAGGAAGAGCGGGTGGCGGCGGCTTCGGGATTTGGGGAGGAGTGGATCTGGGAGGATCCTAAGATTGAGAGTGGCGGCGGCAGGCGAGGGATTGGATGGAAGGGGCTGTCTAGACTAGGGTTTTTGGACCAATATATATAGCAATGAGATAAAGGGCTATTTGGACCCTCCGATTTAGATCGGACGGTCGAGATAAAAAAGGTTGGAGAGTCCAAATAAAGAAACAGAGACGTTTTGTAGATGTTAGGGGATGATCCGGACACAGCGGTAACGACTGTCCGGGTCGGGTCCGGGACAGATTTCGGACCCGCGCGGGAGGAGGTCCGTGGACTGATGAGAGAGGTTAGGTAGGGCCTGGAGGTGAGAGGTAGACTGTATAGACGGTCTCGAGCTGAGAGAAGAGAAGAGAGAGATGCCCGACGACTGTTTCCGGAGACCGAAAACGTCCGACGTTAGACCGACTATATTGCCACTATAGTTAAACGTTGGGGCGTCAAACGAACTCCGAATGCGATGAAACTTGACAGGCGGTCTATCTACACTATAATAAGACCACACGCCAACTTTCATCCCATTCTGAGAACATTTTCCGGCCACTTATAAAATAATATTTCGGACATGCCGCGGGCGCGTGCGAGTGTGGTTGGGCTCAGAACGGACAACGGATGGAACTGGGGGAACCCGGACGGATGCAAGTTTTGAAAACATGATGATGCAATGCACATGATGACCTGATAAAATGCAACACGCAAGCGAGTGACATGGCAACAACATCGAATAACTGGAAGATACCTAGCGCATCGGTCTCGGGGCGTCACACATAGTTGAGGAGATAGAAAACATAAAACTTCTTCACACCAACTGTGAGATGGCAGCAATAGAATTATGAGATTAGTCATGCATATGGAGTTAACTTTCTCATTTACCTCACCATTAGTATGAGATCTTAACTGAAAAATAGTTTGAAATTTCGTACCTCACAATTCATGCAGCTTTATCTTGAAAATTTCGCACCATGATGGTCCAACTCCCACCGGCCGCTCTTTTTTTTTGCGAGATTAATGTTGACCGAAAAAGGATGCCAACCTTGCAATCAGGATCCGACAGCTCTATAAGCCTATTCGGCGAACTTTCGCCAAATACGTACACTTGGCATTTAATAAAAGAGAGTTATGGAGTTAGGTTTCTCATTCACCTCACTATTAGTGTGAGACCTCAGTTGAAAATTAATTCAAAATTTTGCACCTCACCATTTGTGTAACTATTATCTTACCAAAATTATCGTATTGGCTAGACAAGCAAGAAATTGTTTTTCTATTTAAGAAAAAGAATAAAAGACTTCATTCTATCAATAGAAGTTTGGCATAGCAATGGTTTGTTATTCTTATCGTAACAATTATGCAGTTAACACACTTGAGAAGAGAAAAAAATTATAATTTCTTCACACCAATGGTGAGATAGCAGCACGGGAACTATGAGATAGGTCATGCTACTAATGTTTAGGTTGCACGCAAAGCGATGCCATCAACTGTGAAATTTCATGCTTTGGACTCCCTATTACAAACTCTCAACACTCCTAAAGAATGACATACCTGTCTTAACTGGTATGCAACTATCTCCTATATATACGTCCACTTTTTCTCATGAATATCATATGCATGGTCTCAACATGTGATATCTTGTGAACTTCAAAAAAAACTTAGCCAAGTGAGATATTGGAGGAAACTAAATACACACATAGGATGTAAAATTGCACACCCACTTAGGCACCTTGTCTCAGAGTATTGCCGGCCAGAGAAAATCTGTCAAGATACCAGGAGTAGTCAAGTGTTGGTATGGTAGTAGTTTGGTGCTGGTTGAACAAATCTTCTCAGGCTATGATCCTCCATCGATTGAACTCCCCTTCAACTATGACGCCCTCGCCAGGGGAAATGGCCACAAAAAGCTTGTACACGTACCTCTATGTAAGGAATTGTTCATGCGAGCAGTGGACATCCTATCCTCCTATGACCCAAAAACCATAGTAGTTGTCTCAATGAGGACTCGAAGGTAGCCATATTGAAGCTTGTCAGAATTAGTTTAGAACCTTCTAGAAGATCCTGTCATGGTACAGCTAGAGATAAGGCTTGAACCGATTGTGATATGATTTTGTCTTCTGTATCTAGGCTGTAACCTGCATAACTTGTAAGCCACGGATAAGGCTTTCCCATCCCTATATTGTCTTGTGTATTAAGGTTGTAACCTGCTATGGCAGGTAGAGTGGTAGACCTTGTTTCTTTCAGCTTTAGAATCAGAAGCTGAAACAAATAACGACGTGGAATCAACTTTTCCAGTGAAGCTGAATCTGGATTCGGACCATTTTCAGTGCAATTGCCTGAAGCACTTCAGAGTGCAGTGTACTTCAGTGGCAAAGCTGATTCACGGAACTCGCTAGGGAAAATTGATGCTGAAGCAAATAGGGCCGTAGCAATGCTTCCAATTTACATGGCAATAGCCAACCTTCCATACCACATGGAGCTTTGCAATCTACGGTGGCTTCCCTTTTCTCCAATCAAGGTTCCAAAACACTCACTAGAGAAAACTTCCTCATCTGGAAGGTTCCACATGAAGCCTTTATAGCTACCATGATGGAAGCCTCCCTGCCCATGAGAAAGCCACCACGTCAACCGACGAAGAAGGCAAGCCGATGACTGCGCCAAACCCGCTCTACACCGCCTCGATGGGGACGGATCAGCATATCCTTTCCTGTCTCGATTCCATCCCGAAGGAAGTTCTCATCCACGTCCTGCACCTTGAGAGTGGAGACCTCTGAAAGAGCCCTCACAACTGAAACTTCTTCACACCAACTGAAACAGAAAATCCGAACAAATACAAAGCAAAATCCAAGAAAAAACATGATTCTTTTAGCAATGAACATCAACATTTGTTCTAAGCTAACCTGACACGATCATATTGTTTAAACTGATCATATCTTGTCTAGTCGTTGTAATCCTGTAAACAACCTGACTATATAGAGGAAGAGAAGCCGGCCCTTGAGAGCTGCGCAATTCCCACTTATACTTCCTTCTATCTCTCGTTTCTTTCACAACGTGATGCGTGTCGTGTAACTGACTGGGGCGCGTGTAGGAGGCTAGGAGCCCTCCTCTTGTACAGGACCGCAGGCCAACTGCTCGTCCTTGCCACAACTCGCCGGCCGGCGGGAGCTCCAGCCGTGCGACATCGCCAAAAGTGAGGAATAGCGAGGCAGCTAGCTCAACTAGGTACATCAAGATTGGTCGAGAGAGAGGGAAGGCGGGGTAATACAGGGGGAAAATGACGGACCGAACAGTGTATCCGGAACAGGCGAAATACCGGCGGAATACAACTGTATGGTGGAAACCGGCGTCAAGTTTACCACCAAAAACGATGTGCCAAGTAGATTGCTCTGTTTTCCAGACGTGGTATATTTTATGGAGGGGTTTCAGATGGAATAGGATATTTCAATCGGCCCCTATGTCACACGATGACACCCTGCTGATGGTGGATGATCACTTCCATCGCGTTGCTTCTAGAAATAGAAATTTGCATTGTTATTAGGGCGCTGATAGGCGCCGGTGCGCCGACCCATATTTTCAGCCGGTCCACTGCTAACCGCCCAATCTACATAACGTGAACAGTCGGATCTCAATGTCGTCTTCCTCCCTTTCCCTATCTTCCTTCTCAATCCCACACGCATGGGAAAAAACAAGAAAAAGAAAAGGGGCGCCATCGATCCCTGCCGAGCACCGCCGGCTCCCCATTGTCGCCGCTAGCCACTCGCCGTCGCCGTCGCCGTCGCCGCTTGCCGGTTGTAGCCCTCGTGCCCCCTACCGTGCCCTCGTGCAGCAGATCGCGCGGCTGGATCCAACAAAAAAGCTGGGAAAAAATCGCCGTGCCCCCAGCCGTCCACTACTACAACCCTCCACCCATCAAAGGTGTTGCGGCTGTCACCGGGATGCTGCGATGCAGGAGACCATGCGGAGATGCTCCAACACTGACAACGGCGGGCGCAGGGGCGGACCCAGAACAAAAATATCCTGGTGTCCATATGTGTATTATACACTGATGGATATATATATATATATATATAAATGAAATATACTCAACAATTTAAAATATTTGACGGTAAAAATGCTTAGCAAAATGAAGTGTTCCATGTTGTGAAGCTTTTACTCGTTTGTTTTACTCATGTTGTATGGTCGGGAAATAATCCAAATGGATGATATTAAGGAAAATACGCAAGTCATGGCAATCCAATTTTCCTGTAATACCCATATAATTTGGAAAACATGAATTAGAGATGTAACAAATTAAAATACATACGCGTTAAAAAATTGAAATACATATGAGTACTTATAATTCAAAGAGATTGGTGACCTTGCAAAGTGTTGTATATTTGCGAACCAACCTATAAGGTTAAAATCCTGTGCTCGCATTTATTTCAGAATTTATGGTCACGCGCACTCAGTGTGAGGATACGTTTTCGTCGACTACAAGATATCTTAGGTGACTTCGTCAATGTCAAGATAATATACCGGCTTAGTCTTTCGAAGGTGCTCATATAGATAAGTGTGTATATAGTAATAGTGATAAATGTATGCGTGTATATATGAACGCATGCGTATATAATGTGTTAAAAAAATGCCGTATATTTTCCTTTGAATTACCCGCCGATCTGCATGTGGGTGAGACCGTTAGGAGGATTCTAGCGTGAGGAGACGAACAGACTAACACGAACAGGCGCACGTACAGAGGATCGGTCCAATCGATCAATAATAACGGCAAAGGGGATGGGACACGCCTCACTAGCCAAATGGGCTGCTACCAGGCCCTCACTAGCCACAAATAGGCCACGCCTGCTGGGTGCTTCGTCGCTCGCTCGCTTTCACGTCCCACGATTCAGCCGGTGTCCATGTCTTGAATTTACCGGTGTCCTAGCCGTAAGATGCGGATCATATACAAGGGCGAGTCAAATTTACCCGGTGTCCAGTGACACCGGATGGTTCAACGTGGGTCCGCCCCGGCGATGTGACCCTGCAGCATTGTCTTGCTGCAACCGGCAAGGCATTTTGCTGGAACCAGCGACACCAATTGCTGGAACCCGCACATCGGGGAGCTGGAACGCAGAGTGGGGCGTGGAGCTACAACCTCATGCGCCCGGAGTTGCAACCGCCCGCAAAAAAAGCTACTACCCGCAACCCAAAAAGCTAGCACCGGCAGATTGATTTGCTACCACTAACGACGCGAGACGGCTGCAAGCGTCGAGCAGGAAGCTGCAACCCGCCTGCAAAAAAGCTACTACGGGCAATGAAGAAAGCTAGTACCGGCGGGACATTTTTGCTACAATGGGCGAGGGTGAAATTTGTGGTCGGTGAAGGTAGACGGCTACAACCCAGGGAAGATACAAACCACAGACAAAAATGCTATAACAGGCATATGGAAAAGCTACAACGCACCACGAGCTGGGATGGTCAGTGCGGAGAGCTGCGATGGTCACCATGGCGTTTGGGACCATGGTTTCGGCAACAAGCTGCGGCAGTCACTACGCTAAGCTGGAATGGTGGCTGTGATTTGCCGCATCAGCGGTGACGAGCCGGCGAGCTTCGGTGCCGGTGTCTTCGCTCATCCATGGGGGGTCAGCGGGGGCTTGGTTGCGGCCGCGCTTAGCCGGTGGCAGCACTAGTTCAGGCGAGCTGAATAAAAATGCCTTGCTACAAGGAAGAAGGAACGGACATGGCTACTTGACTAAGAGATAAGGCTGTGTCAGAAAAAGATAGATGTGTGGGCTTAGCTTGTGTGAGCGCGGGTTACAAAGCACACTATCTAAACAAATCACACGGACAGCGCGCGTCCGATGCAGTGTTTCCGCCGAGATCTGGGTTAACCTATTCATCATTGAATAGTGGTCTTGTTTGAATATATAGGTTAGAGTTAGTTTGAATTAGTTTGGACTCAACTAACTAAAAGTATCCAAATGGAAAGGGTCAGTTTAGGTTACTTGCATCTAATTCACTCAAAAATCTAACTCACCCAAGAGGTGCTTATTTAGGTTAGTTCTTCCCGTAATAAAAAAAACACTTTTTTCTCTGGCTCTCCCCGCAACAGATCCCTCCCCACTTTCTCAAAACTTCTCGTCCTCTCCCCCCCCCCCCCCCCCCCCCCCCCCCCCCCCCCCCCCCCCCCCCCCCCCCCCCC
Organism: Triticum urartu; assembly: GCF_003073215.2. Classification (NCBI taxonomy): domain Eukaryota; kingdom Viridiplantae; phylum Streptophyta; class Magnoliopsida; order Poales; family Poaceae; genus Triticum; species Triticum urartu. The sequence goes on along the minus strand of NC_053027.1, from coordinate 13,299,244 downwards.
CCCCGCACCACCCATGAAGACGCCTCACCGTATCCGCGCCGGTAAGTAACCACGCCCTATCCTCCCGTTCCAACCCCCTCGTCTCCCCGAGGCCCGTCCACCCGCCGGTAAGCAGTCACGGCTCCTTGCGCAGCCCGTCCCCGTCGGCCTCGGCCAGTGCGGCTCCTTGCGCAGGGACGACAGATTCGGCCAGCGGGTTGCACGAGAGGCCATCGCGGCTCCTTTGCCGGGCGCGTCCCCGTCTACCTCGGCCAGCGCAGCTCTCGGCCAGGGCTCGCTCCGTCAAATCCGACAGGAAATAGGGTCCAAAATAGTTAAATGATTGAAAAAAACATTTATTATCAGTCTAACCCTGCCATCCAAACACCTCTTTGATTAGAGTTAGTTCAAAGTTGGTTCAGGATTAGAATCTAACTCTAATCTCTAACTCAGTTAGAGTATCCAAATAGGGCCATATCCTTCCGTCATCTCTCCCTCTTCGTCTAGCGAGCTATAAAACGACCGTCCGGGTTCTGGGCTACAGATTACCAACATATGCTTGGATTTGATTTCCTCCAAACTCTCAGAACAGTCGAATAAGGTGAAGATGGAGCGATGTAGCAACTGAGATGTATGGATATGCGCTACCTGTGAGAGAAGTGGATGTATATATAGGGAAAGCTGGCATACAACGGTGGTGGTTGTGTCATTCTTTATCAGTGTTGAGATATTGAACGGAACATAATAGGCATGAGAGGTTGTTAGGAATAAACCATGCCGTGGTGTCGACCAGCGTGCGTGTCTAGGTCGAGTCCGTGTTCGTGTCCGTGGCCGTGGCCGTGGCGGGTGTACCGGGAATACGTATGTGCGTGTATGTGTCGCGAGTCTGTGTGCACTCGTGTGGCGTGGTTAAGCTGTTAGCAGCAGTAGCAAACAGGCCGTGCTGATCCGTTGGGCAGGCCGCGTCCTGCGCGTCGCGGGCGCTCTGTACTTCTACCTCCGTCTACCTACGTCCGAGATAGCTTGGTTATGTTTCGTCCCAACAATTGGTCTACAAAGCCTCGTCTGTTCCTGTGCACGTGGCCATGACGATCATCCGGCAAGGCGTCAGAGAGAGCATGGTGTCGTTCTCCTGTCTGCGATCACGGCGAAGGCCATTCTCGACGCCCAAGGTCTCTGGGAGGTTGTGTCTCCGGCGGACCGCATGGCGGTGGACGAGGCTACGAGAGGAAGAACAAGGCGGGCGGGGCACTGCTCTTCGGCGTGCTGGAGGAGGACAACCTCATGTAGTTGTGGATGAAGAAGACCAATCAGGCAAGGCGGCGCGGCTCTCCACTTTCCGCGGCGAGTTCGACAAGCTGCGTTTGAAGGAGGGGGAGGCGCTGGACGCGTACGCCACCAAGATCAGCGGCATGGCGGTGAGATATGCTGTCCTCGGCTCGACGCTCGATGCCGCCGCCATGGTGAAGAAGCTGCTCGACACGGTGCCTGATCGATTGTATGCCGCGGTGGCCTGAATCGGACAGTTCTATGATGTGGACTCCATAGCGTTTGAGGAGGCGTTGAGCAGGCTCAAGGTGTTTGACAAACGCTCACGGGGACGCACGCAGGCCGGCGGCGAACAGAACGACGGCCAGCTTCTGCTCATGGCGGAACCGTGGTAGATGCTGTGATGTCCGTGCAGCGGCGGCCACGATGACGACGACTGTGCGAACAGCATGGCCTCGGACGCGGGAAATGCTATAATTGTGACGTTCGTGGTCACTTCTTGCGTGACTGTCGGCAGCCGAGGAAGGAGAAGGCACTCCTCGTCAACGTCGATAAAGAGCCGGGCCTCCTGTAGGTTGTGGTTTAGGGGAAGAATGTTAGGAATAAGGGGTGTCGACCAGCGTGCGCTTCTAGGTCGAGTCCATGTTTGTGTCCGTGGCCGTGGCGGGTGTACAGAGAGTATGTATGTGCGTGTCAGCGTGTGTGTGTGCACTCGTGGCCATGGTTAGGCTATAAGCAGCAGTAGCAAATAGGCCGTGCCGATCCGTTTGGCAGGCCGCGTCCTGCGTGCTGTGCGTGTCGCGGGCGCTGGCCATGCGGGCGGATCGCGCGGCCTTGCGGTAGCGGATGCATGTGTGCATGCGCAGGAAAATCATAGAAAATGAGATGACATGTATTTTAATTCCTATATAAAAAGAGATGTCATTTGGTGTATAGGATAGGATTTTTTTCATTGAGTTTAGGCTAATGTTTTTTTTTCTTCAAAATGTGAAGGATTGATTCCTATCCTACGTAGGAATATGAATCCATTCCTACAAACCAAAGGGCTTTAAACGAATTTTTCCTTTGCAAATTCCATCCTATATAATTTCTACAAAAATCCTACAAACCAAAGGAGGCCATAAAAACCCCCGATCCCAGTTTGTTAAGGGAGGTGGTTAGTCCAGCGATTAAAATCGTCGCACAAAAATCCCTGCTATGTGCTTCTTCTACCTTCGTCTACCTTTTTTTTTAGAAAAGGAGGATGTACCCCGACCTCTGCATCTGGACGATGCATGTTGCCTTCATCTACCTACATCCGAGATAGCTAGGTTAGGGTCCGTCCAACAGAGGTTACAAAATTGTGCTCGTATTTTGAACATTTTATCAAATATGTGATATTTTTTAAAATACACAATGATTGTTTATATATATATTTTTAAGAAAAATATCACAAACATGTTTTCTGAAACTCATGAACATGTTAAAAAAAATGAAATATATGTTTTTTGAATGGCAAGAAACATTTTTATAATTATGCAATTTTTTTCCTATTGTATAAGTATTTCTATTCAAATGTCATGTACATTTGTTTGAAACGCGGGAACATTTTTAGGTATCATTAAAACTATTTTTGAATGTTATCAACATTTTTAGAAGTTGCGTGAACATTTCCTTAACACTGTGTTAGCATTTGTTTTAAAGCATGATGAAGTATTTTATAAAATGTAAGTAATATTTTATTCTTCTTATAAATACAAGTAAAAAATAAAGTATAGAAAAAGAAAAAAAAGTCATGCGGTATAGACCTAGCGCTCCTCGTGCAACCGAGTGAACCTTTGCTAAATAGGCAGGGCATCTACTGTTTCTTTTTTCTTTGTTTGGAAAAAATATAAACCTTTTCGCTACTATCACTGACCGGGGGTGGGAGGTTAGGTAGAACATAGTTTGTAGCTACTCCCTCTGTAGTGATCTAAAAAGTCTTATTTTTTTACAGAGAGAGTACAAGTGAAGATCAATAGGTCACCACATACCACGATGGTTGTTCTAGTGCTCATTCTGTCTTTTTTTCTTTCTTGAAACGATCTATGCTCCTTCGCGGCCTCTTGCTAATGGATTTGAAGTTGCAATTTTCAATGCTTCATCCATACTCTAGCAGAGAACAGTGTCCCCAAATATAGTGCAATGCCTTGCCAAGCGTCCAAGCGCAAGTAAGTCAATCGGTAGACTGCTAGAGGAGATCCGCGGGGCATCGATGGCAACAACTGCAACCGCAAGTCAAGGATGCGTAGAAGATTGCAGGAGGTACGCGCCTATGACATTGGATCATTGACACCATCGGCGGCTGGTGGTAGTTGCTTCAGGCGTTCAGGTCTATGACAAATCTATGTGGGCACACGTACATGACGTGAGAGAGGGATAGAGAAAATTAATTTAGGTTTAAGGAAGATTGTGGTTCATGCGGGTAATTTCACAACTTGAATGGAGAGGTGATTACTCATAATAACTTTGATTTTATCAAAAAAAAGGAAAAAAAGGACCTTCTATTCGGCCCTCTCAGCGCGGGTTACCGCTGCTGGCGCTCACATGCGGCATGTGCGGGCTGGCCCAACAACCTGCTCTCAAACACAACAGACACAAAGAAGTGTCTAAAAAAGAAAGCAAACACAAATAAATAATTTTTAAAGATGCTATTAATTCTCTCGTTATCTGCATGTGAACGTTGATGGCCATAGCTAATAATCAATAGGTCGAGTTCATTTGGTTGTCCACAATCAACAAATGGTGTTATTGACCCTTCTTTTATTTAACGTACATTATATACCCAAGAATAAATAATTTGAATAAGAAGCATAAACTTGAAGAAAAATTCATAAAAATATTGAAAAACCACGAAATTGAAAAAATGTTCGTAGAAATTGGAAAATGCTCGCGCAAATGATTTTTTTATATATTTGAGAAAAGTTCACCAATTTGGAAAAACGTTCAATAATTTGAAAAAGTCCATGAATTAGGAAAATGTTTATGAAATTTGGCAAAACTTCTCAAATTTTGAAAAAGTTCATGATTTTTTAAAAGTTGGCAAATTTTAAAAACTATCATGAGCTAAAAGTTCGTACATTTAAAAAATTCATTAATTTTAAAAAGTTCAAATTTTTTGAGAAAAGTTCTTGAATTTCATGAAGAAGTTCAAGAATTTGAAAATAAATATTTATGAATTATAAAAAGTTCACAAATTTGAGACCAAAAATTTCAGGAGTTTGCAAAAGTTCACAGATTTTGAAAAGTTCATAAATTTGTTTTTTTTAAAGTTCATGAATTTAAGAAAAAAACTTCATGAATTTGAGAAAAAAATTTGAATTTGAAAATTTAAAAATATGAATTTTAAAATGGAAATAAATTAAAAAAGAAAACAACCAAAAACCCCCATAAAAACAAACAGAAACAAAATAGACAAAAAAATCATCTAGAAAAGAAAACGAGAAAACTAAGAATACCGTTAGAGTTCTAACTGGGCAGGACCATTTTTGTCACGGTGTGTGAGTGGCGTACCTGTTGCGGAACGTAGTAATTTCAAAAAAATTCCTACGCACACACAAGATCATGATGATGCATAGCAACGAGAGGGGAGAGTGTTGTCCACGTATCCTTGTAGACCGAAAGCGGAAGCGTTAGCACATCACGGTTGTTGTAGTCATACGTCTTCACGATCTGACCGATCCAAGTACCGAACGCACGACACCTCCGAGTTCAGCACACTTTCAGCTCGATGACGTCCCGCGAACTCCGATCCAGCAGAGCTTCACGGGAGAGTTCCGTCAGCACAACGGCGTGATGACGGTGATGATGTTGCTACCGACGCAGGGCTTCGCCTAAGCACCACTACGATATGACCGAGATAGAATATGATGGAGGGAGGCACCGCACATGGCTGGGAGAGATCAACAGATCAACTTGTGTGTCTTGGGGTGCCTCCTGCCCCCGTATATAAAGGAGCAAGGGAGGAGGAGGCCGGCCCTAGCCGGGGCGCGCCAAGGGAGTAGGATTCCTACTCCTAGTAGGAGTAGCTTTCCTCCTTTTCTAGTCCAACTCGGAGAAGGGAGGAAAGGAGGGGAGTGGAGAAGGAAGGGAGAGAGGGGCCACGCCCCAAACCCCTTGCCCAATTCGGACTGGGCTTGGGAGGGGCGCGCGCCACCTCCTGGCTGCTGCCTCTCCTTCCCACTAAGGCCCATTAAGGCCTAATACTACTTCCCCGTATTCCCGTAATTCCCCGGTACTTCGAAAAATACCCGAATCACTCGGAACCTTTCCGATGTCCGAATATAGTCGTCCAATATATCGATCTTTACGCCTCGACCATTTCGAGACTCCTCGTCATGTTCCTGATCTCATCCAGGACTCTGAACTACCTTCGGTACATCAAATCACATAACTCATAATACAATTCGTCACCGAAACTTTAAGCGTGCGGACCCTACGGGTTCGAGAACTATGTAGACATGACCGAGACATGTCTCCGGTCAATAACCAATAGAGAAACCTGGATGTTCATATTGATTCCTACATATTCTACAAAGGTCTTTATCGGTCAAACCGCATGACAACATACATTGTTCCCTTTGTCATCGGTATGTTACTTGCCCGAGATTCGATCGTCGGTATCTCAATACCTAGTTCAATCTCGTTACCGGAAAGTCTCTTTACTCGTTCCGTAACACATCATCCCGTAACTAACTCATTAGTTGCAATGCTTGCAAGGCTTAAGTGATGTGCATTACCGAGAGGGCCCAGAGATACCTCTCCGACAATCGGAGTGAAAAATCCTAATCTCGAAATACGCCAACCCAACAAGTACCTTCGGAGACACCTATAGAGCACCTTTATAATCACCCAGTTACGTTGTGACGTTTGGTAGAACACAAAGTGTTCCTCCGGTAAACGGGAGTTGCATAATCTCATAGTCATAGGAACATGTATAAGTCATGAAGAAAGTAATAGCAACAAACTAAACGATCAAGTGCTATGCTAACGGAATGGGTCAAGTCAATCACATCATTCTCTAATGATGTGACCCCGTTAATCAAATGACAACTCATGTCTATGGCTAGGAAACTTAACCATCTTTGATTCAACGAGCTAGTCAAGTAGAGACATACTAGTGACACTCTGTTTGTCTATGTATTCACACATGTATTATGTTTCCGGTTAATACAATTCTAGCATAAATAATAAATATTTATCATAAAATAAGGAAATAAATAATAACTTTATTATTGCCTCTAGGGCATATTTCTTCAGTCTTCCACTTGCACTAGAGTCAATAATCTAGTTCACATCACCATATGATTTAACATCAATAGTTCACATCACCATGTGATTAACACCCATAGTTCACATCGTCATGTGACCAGCACCCAAAGGGTTTACTAGAGTCAATAATCTAGTTCACATCGCTATGTGATTAATACCCAAAGAGTACTAAGGTGTGATCATGTTTTGCTTGTGAGGGAAGTTTAGTCAACGAGTCTGCCACATTCAGATCCGTATGTATTTTGCAAATTTCTATGTCAACAATGCTCTGCACAGAGCTACTCTAGCTAATTGCTCCCACTTTCAATATGTACCCAGATTGAGACTTTGAGTCATCTGGATCAGTGTCAAAACTTGCATCGACGTAACCCTTTACAACGAACCTTTTGTCACCTCCATAATCGAGAAACATATCCTTATTCCACTAAGGATAATTTTGGCCAATGTCCAATGATCTACTCCTAGATCACTATTGTACTCCCTTGCCAAACTCAGGGCAGGGTATACAATAGGTCTGTACACAGTATGGCATACTTTATAAAACCTATGTTTGAGGCATAGGGAATGACTTTCATTCTCTCTCTATCTTCTGCCGTGGTCGGGTTTTGAGTCTTACTCAACTTCACACCATGTAACACAGGCAAGAACTCTTTCTTTGACTGTTCCATTTTGAACTACTTCAACATCTTGTCAAGGTATGTACTCATTGAAAAACTTATCAAGGGTCTTGATCTATCTCTATAGATCTTGATGCTCAATATGTAAGCAACTTCACTGAGGTTTTTCTTTGAAAAACTCCTCTCAAACGTTCCTTTATGCTTTGTAGAATAGTTCTACATTATCTCCGATCAACAATATGTCATTCACATATACTTATCCGAAATGCTGTAGTGCTCCCACTCACTTTCTTGTAAATACAGGCTTCACCGCAAGTCTGTATAAAACTATATGCTTTGATCAACTTATCAAAGCGTATATTCCAACTCCGAGATGCTTGCACCAGTCCATAGATGGATCGCTGGAGCTTGCATATTTTGTTAGTACCTTTAGGATTGACAAAACCTTCTGGTTGCATCATATACAACTCTTCTTTAATAAATCCATTAAGGAATGCAGTTTTGTTTATCCATTTGCCAGATTACATAAAATGCGGCAATTTCTAACATGATTCGGACAGACTTAAGCATAGATACGAGTGAGAAACTCTCATCGTAGTCAACACCTTGAACTTGTCGAAAACTTTTTTGCGACAATTCTAGCTTTGTAGATAGTAACACTACTATCAGCGTCCGTCTTCCTCTTGAAGATCCGTTTAATCTCAATGGCTCGCCGATCATTGGGCAAGTCAATCAAAGTCCATACTTTGTTCTCATACATGGATCTCATCTCAGATTTCATGGCCTCAAACCATTTCGCGGAATCTGGGCTCACCATTGCTTCTTCATAGTTCGTAGGTTCGTCATGGTCTAGTAACATAACTTCCAGAACAGGATTACCGTACCATTCTGGTGCGGATCTTACTCTGGTTGACCTACGAGGTTCAGTAACAACTTGATCTGAAGTTTCATGATCATCATTATTAACTTCCTCACTAATTGGTGTAGGTGTCACAGAAACCGGTTTTTGCGATGAACTACTTTCCAATAAGGGAGCAGGTACAGTTACCTCATCAAGTTCTACTTTCCTCCCACTCATTTCTTTTGAGAGAAACTCCTTCTTCAGAAAGATTCCAAATTTAGCAACAAAAGTCTTGCCTTCGGATCTATGATAGAAGGTGTACCCAACAGTCTCCTTTGGGTATCCTATGAAGACGCACTTCTCCGATTTGGGTTAGAGCTTATCAGGTTGAAACTTTTTTACATAAGCATTGCAATCTCAAACTTTAAGAAACGACATCTTAGGTTTCTTGCCAAACCATAGTTCATACGGTGTCGTCTCAACGGATTTAGATGGTGCCCTATTTAACGTGAATGTAGTTGTCTCTAATGCATAACCCCAAAACGATAGTGGTAAATCGGTAAGAGACATCATAGATCGCATCATATCTAATAAAGTACGGTTACGGCGTTCGGACACACCATTACACTGTGGTGTTCCAGGTGGCGTGAGTAGTGAAACTATTTCACATTGTTTTAACTGAAGGCCAAACTCGTAACTCAAATATTTTACTTCTGCGATCATATCATAGAAACTTTTATTTTTGTTACGATGATTCTCCACTTCACTCTGAAATTCTTTGAACTTTTCAAATGTTTCAGACTTGTGTTTCATCAGGTAGATATATACTCATATCTGCTCAAATCATCTGTGAAGATCAGAAAATAATGATACCTGCCGCGAGCCTCAATATTCATCGGACCACATACATCAGTATGTATGATTTCCAACAAATCTGTTGCTCGCTCCATTGTTCCGGAGAACGGAGTCTTAGTCATCTTGCCCATGAGGCATGGTTCGCAAGCATCAACTGATTCATAATCAAGTGATTCCAAAAGCCCATCAGCATGGATTTTCTTCATGCGCTTTACACCAATATGACCTAAATGACAGTGCCACAAATAAGTTGCACTATCATTATTAACTTTGCATCTTTTGGCTTCAATATTATGAAAATGTGTATCACCACGATCGAGATCCAACAAACAATTTTCATTGGGTGTATGACCGTAGAAGGTTTTATTCATGTAAACAGAACAATAATTATTCTCTAACTTACATAAATAACCGTATTGCAATAAACATGATCCAATCATATTTATGTTCAACGCAAATACTAAATAACATTTATTTTAGGTTTAACACTAATCCCGAAAGTATAGGGAGTGTGCGATGATGATCATATCAATCTTGGAACCATTTCCAATACACATCGTCACTTCATCCTTAACTAGTCTCTGTTCATTCTGCAACTCCTGTTTCGAGTTACTAATCTTAGCAACTGAACTAGTATCAAATACTGAGGGGTTGCTATAAACATTAGTAAAGTACACATCAATAACATGTATATCAAATATACCTATGTTCACTTTGCCATCCTTCTTATCCGCCAATTACTTGGGGTAGTTCCGCTTCGAATGACCAGTCCCTTTGCAGTAGAAGCACTCAGTTTCAGGCTTAGGTCCAGACTTGGGTTTTTTCACTTGAGCAGCAACTTGTTTGCCGTTCTTCTTGAAGTTCCCCTTTCTTCCCTTTGTCCCTTTACTTGAAACTAGTGGTTTTGTTTACCATCAACACTTGATGCTTTTCTTGATTTCTACCTTCGTCGATTTCAGCATCACGAAGAGCTTGGGAATCGTTTCCGTTATCCCTTGCATATTATAGTTCATCACGAAGTTCTACTAACTTGGTGATGGTGACTAGAGAATTCTGTCAATCACTATTTTATCTAGAAGATTAACTCCCACTTGATTCAAGCGATTGTAGTACCCAGACAATCTGAGCACATGCTCACTGCTTGAGCTATTCTCCTCCATCTTTTAGCTATAGAACTTGTTGGAGACTTCATATCTCTCAACTCGGGTATTTACTTGAAATATTAACTTCAACTCCTGGAACATCTCATATGGTCCATGACGTTCAAAACGTCTTTGAAGTCCAGATTCTAAGCCGTTTAAGCATGGTGCACTAAACTATCAAGTAGTCATCATATTGAGCTGGCCAAACGTTCATAACATCTGCATCTGCTCCTGCAATAGGTTTGTCACCTAGCGGTGCATCAAGGACATAATTCTTCTGTGCAGCAATGAGGATAAACCTCAGATCACGGATCCAATCCGCATCCTTGCTACTAACATCTTTCAACTTAGTTTTCTTTAGGAACATATCAAAAATAAAACAGGGGAGCTAAACGCGAGCTTTTGATCTACAACATAGATATGCTAATACTACCAGGACTAAGTTCATGATAAATTTAAGTTCAATTAATCATATTACTTAAGAACTCCCACTTAGATAGACATCCCTCTAATCCTCTAAGTGATCACGTGATCCATATCAACTAAACCATGTCCGATCATCACGTGAGATGGAGTAGTTTCAATGGTGAACATCACTATGTTGATCATATCTACTATATGATTCACGCTCGACCTTTCGGTCTCCGTGTTCCGAGGCCATATCTGTTAGATGCTAGGCTCGTCAAATTTAACCTAAGTATTCCGCGTGTGCAACTGTTTTGCACCCGTTGTATTTGAACGTAGAGCCTATCACACCCGATCATCACGTGGTGTCTCAGCACGAAGAACTTTCGCAACGGTGCATACTCAGGGAGAACACTTATACTTTGATAATTTAGTGAGGGATCATCTTATAATGCTACCGTCAATCAAAGAAAGATAAGATGCATAAAAGATAAACATCACATGCAATCAATATAAGTGATATGATATGGCCATCATCACACTACTAGGGAAAAGCTTATAGGCAGACGCTTACTAGTAGCGAGGGTTTATAACCCTCTCTACTGCTACTTACTAGTAGCGCGGGTTTTTACCCCTCGCTACTACTAAGTTGATAGTAGTAGCGCGAGTTTTTAACCCTCGCTACTACTAAGTGGTCTCTGCCGCGCGCCCTCGGAACATGCTATAGTAGTAGCGAGGGGTATAAACCCGCGCTACTACTAAGTCGATAGTAGTTGCGCGGGTTTATAACCCTCGCTACTACTAAGTGGTCTCTACCGTGCCCACCCGGGACATGCCATAGTAGTAGCGAGGGGTATAAACCCGCGCTACTACTATCGACCCACCAAGACATACGTACACATAGCGTGCCGAGGCACAAATCCAAACCCACACTCTTCTGATTCCCCTTCTCCTCCCACTCGCCATTCCCTTCCTCACCCACTGCCACTGCCGGCCTCGCACCTCGGCGGCACTCACAAATCCGGCGCCCTCCTCTCCCCCTCCCCTCCCCCTCCCCTCCCCCTCCATCCTCCATCCTCGGCGGCACTGCAGACCCCTCCCCTCCCCCTCCATGCTCCTTCTTCTCCGCTGGTGGAAGGAGACAAAAACCAGCAAAGCGTCATCCATGGTGGCGACCAGATCCGCCATGGACGCAGCCACTTGCACCTCCTCGCCGGGTCAAGGGTCCCACGACTAGCAGCACCAGGTCACCGAGCTTCATCTAGGGTTTCGGGCGTTGGCTCCAACTCCAGCGGCCACCGGTGAGTTCCTCCTCCTACTTCTCTCTATCTCTCTATTCCTCTTTCTAATAATTTTCTCTTCTCTTGTAGCAGCAGTAGACAAGAGGTGCGGGCACAAGTTGGGTGGGGAATCACCAACACCACGGACAACTTCATCCCCTCCAGGACCAGTAGCAGCCATGGATGGAGAGGACGATGCCCAGCAAAAGCAGCCTCCATGGATGGAATTTATTTTTTTAATTCTCAATTAGTTAGTAGTAGCGCGGGGCCTTGACACACGCTACAACTAAGTAGTAGTAGCGCGGGTGGCAACCGCGCTACTACTACTACAAGTAGTAGTAGCGCGGGTACCACCCGCGCTACTGCTAAAAGTTAGTTGTAGCGCCCTAGCAGTAGTGCAGTCCCCCGCGCTACTGCTAGGCAATTACCCGCGCTACTACAAGGGTTTTCCCTAGTAGTGTCATCTTGTGCTTGTGATCTCCATCTCTGAAGCACTGTCATGATCACCATCGTCACCGGCGCGACACCTTGATCTCCATCGTAGCATCGTTGTCGTTTCACCAATTTTATGCTTCTACGGCTATCGCTACCGCTTAGTGATAAAGTAAAGCATTACAAGGCGATTGCATTGCATACAATAAAGCGACAACCATATGGCTCCTGCCAGTTGCCGATAACTCGGTTACAAAACATGATCATCTCATACAATAAAATTTAGCATCATGTCTTGACCATATCACATTACAACATGCCCTGCAAAAACAAGTTAGATGTCCTCTACTTTGTTGTTGCAAATTTTACGTGGCTGCTACAGGCTTAGCAAGAACCGTTCTTACCTACACATCAAAACCACAACGATAGTTTGTCAAGTTGGTGCTGTTTTAACCTTCGCAAGGACCGGGCGTAGCCACACTCGGTTCAACTAAAGTTGGAGAAACTGACACCCGCCAGCCACTTGTGTGCAAACCACGTCGGTAGAACCAATCTCGCGTAAGCGTACGCGTAATGTCGGTCCAGGCCGCTTCATCCAACAATACCGCCGAACCAAAGTATGACATGCTGGTAAGCAGTATGACTTATATCGCCCATAACTCACTTGTGTTCTACTCATGCATATGATATCTACGCATAAAACCAGGCTCGGATGCCACTGTTGGGGAACGTAGTAATATTAAAAAATTCCTACGCACACGCAAGATCATGGTGATGCATAGCAACGAGAGGGGAGAGTGTTGTCCACGTACCCTCATAGACCGAAAGCGGAAGCGTTAGCAGAACGCGCTTGATGTAGTCATACGTCTTCACGATTCGACCGATCCAAGTACCAAACGCACGTCATCTCCGAGTTCAGCACACGTTCAGCTCGATGACGTCCCGCGAACTCCGATCCAGCAGAGCTTCATGGGAGAGTTCCGTCAGCACGACGGCGTGATGACCGTGATGATGTTGCTACCGACGCAGGGCTTTGCCTAAGCACCGCTATGATATGATCGAGGTGGAATATGGTGGAGGGGGGCACCGCACACGGCTGGGAGAGATCAACAGATCAACTTGTGTGTCTTGGGGTGCCCCTGCCCCCGTATATAAAGGAGCAAGGGAGGAGGAGGCCGGCCCTAGGAGGGGCGCGCCAAGGGAGTAGGATTCCTACTCCTAGTAGGAGTAGGTTTCCTCCTTTCCTAGTCCAACTAGGAAAAGGGGGGAAAGGAGGGGAGTGGAGAAGGAAGGGAGAGGGGGGCCGCGCCCCAAACCCCTTGTCCAATTCGGACTGGGCTTGGGAGGGGCGCGCGCCACCTCCTGGCTGCTGCCTCTCCTTCCCACTAAGGCCCATTAAGGCCCAATACTACTTCCCCGTATTCCCGTAATTCCCTAGTACTCCGAAAAATACCTGAATCACTCGGAACCTTTCCGATGTCCGAATATAGTTGTCCAATATATCGATCTTTACGTCTCGACCATTTCGAGACTCCTCGTCATGTCCCCGATCTCATCCGGGACTCTGAACTACCTTCGGTACATCAAATCACATAACTCATAATACAAATCGTCATCGAAACTTTAAGAGTGCGGACCCTACGGATTCGAGAACTATGTAGACATGACCGAGACATGTGTCCGGTCAATAACGAATAGCGGAACCTGGATGCTCATATTGGTTCCTACATATTCTACGAAGATCTTTATCGGTCAAACCGCATAACAACATACGTTATTCCCTTTGTCATCGGTATGTTACTTGCCCGAGATTTGATCGTCGGTATCTCAATACCTAGTTCAATCTCGTTACCGGCAAGTCTCTTTACTCGTTCCGTAACACATCATCCCGTAACTAACTCATTAGTTGCAATGCTTGCAAGGCTTAAGTGATGTGCATTACCGAGAGGGCCCAGAGATACCTCTCCGACAATCGGAGTGACAAATCCTAATCTCGAAATACGCCAACCCAACAAGTACCTTCGGAGACACCTGTAGAGCACCTTTATAATCACCCAGTTACGTTATGATGTTTGGTAGCACACAAAGTGTTCCTCCGGTAAACGGGAGTTGCATAATCTCATAGTCAAAGGAACATGTATAAGTCATGAAGAAAGCAATAGCAACAAACTAAACGATCAAGTGCTATGCTAACGGAATGGGTCAAGTCAATCACATCATTCTCTAATGATGTGACCCCGTTAATCAAATGACAACTCATGTCTATGGCTAGGAAACTTAACCATCTTTGATTCAACGAGCTAATCAAGTAGAGGCATACTAGTGACACCCTGTTTGTCTATGTATTCACACATGTATTATGTTTCCGGTTAATACAATTCTAGCATAAATAATAAACATTTATCATGAAATAAGGAAACAAATGATAACTTTATTATTGCCTCTAGGGCATATTTCCTTCAGTACCAAATGCACTCTATTTGACGCTGAAGGATTCGAGCAACAAAGGCCGGATCACGGGAGAGGGAAGATGTTTCTAATTAATGTGGGAATTTCTAGCAAATTTCTCTGTTTGTAACCCACATAGTGCTTTTAGTATATATTATCTCGGTATCAAAATATAAGACAATTTTTGTAGGCTAGTAATAGATAAGTACACATTGGATCTATCTATAGAATTTTGGCACAACATTAGCATTTATTTTGTTATTCTTATGGCAAGTTCTACATAGTTAACGCAATTTTGTTTGTGAAAAAACCTTCTTCACAAGAAGAGGAAAAACATAAAAAATCTTCGCACCAACTACTCCCTCTGTTCCAAATTACTCGTCGCAGAAATGGATGTATCTAGAACTAAAATACATCTAGATACATCTGCTGGAATTTTGTCTATTTTGGGCCTAGCCCAATAGCAGTTTCAGAAATTCCTAATAAATCCTAGAGGCCCACGCAGCCCATTCGTGCAAGGCAAGAGGTGGAACAAAAGTTTAGTCCCACATTGCTAGTTTAGAGAGAGTTGGACCTCTTTATAAGGGAGGTTCTTTCCCCACATGTATGAGCATGAGAATAAGAGGGACATCCACGCGCGCTCCTCCTCCGCCGCCCGCCTCGCCTCGTCACTATGCACCGCGTCACGGGTTGCGGGAATGAGCCGAGCCGATGTCTAAATTTTTGCCACGCACGACGGGTATACGAAAGGTCACGTGGGAGTTGAAACGTTTTCTATAGTGGACACTGAATTCGAAAGGCGCGCCTCTTCGCGTCCTTCTCCTGTGCCTATATAAGAGAGGTCGCTCCTCTCCAGAGAGACACAACAGAAGCTCCTCTTCCTCTCGCCACAAAGTTTCGCCCACTGCGCTGCTGCTACATTCTTCCCCATCCGTCTTGCGGCGTGCACCGCAGGTCGGGACAGTAGGCCTCCGGAACCGCACCTTTTGAGTCCTGTACGGGAGAAGGGTGATAAGGTTTTTGGGGAGTGCTCCACGCGACTACTGGCTTCTTCATCACGGACTCCAATGACTACTTCCCCGATGACGGCTTCTTCCCCGATGTCCACGACCTCCTCGATGACATGGCAGGCGAGGACACCGACCCCAAGTCCAGCGCTTCTGTTGCTGCTGTCCCGTACATGTTCTTCTCCTTTCTGTTAGAGGTCCTACTACAGTTCCTTGTTCTAGTATTTGCCCTACATATGTTAGACTCTATTTCATATATGCAACTTGCTATACTGGCTGCTCTATATATGTTCAGTTACAGTTCATATATGAAGATGTTGTTTACCTTCTCTTTGTCAAATCGCATGGCTTGTTTTGTCACTGTTATATTAGGCATGCTTTATCTAATATTTCTGCTAATAAAATCATTTGGTAAATTGCTCATATTTCCGACAATCCAAAAACCTTATTATAGGCAATTTACCCCGAGTGGTTTTGCTGCTTCCATGAGACCTCCTATGTTTGAGGGTATCCACTATAAGAGGTGGCGCGTGAGAGCAATCTTATGGTTTCAAACCATGAGTTGCTATGACTCCACTCTCGGCAAACCTGAAGGAGAGATTGATGGTCAACAGGCACAAGCTTTTGAAAAAATGGATACTCTGTTTAAGGCTGCTCTCTTGAGTGTTCTTGGTGAGAACATAGTTGATGCTTATGCGTCAATTGATAATGGAAAAGATATGTGGGATGCACTCGAGGCCAAGTTTGGGGTCTCGGATGCTGGCACTGAGCTGTACGTCATGGAGCAATTCTATGATTACAGGATGACTGAAGAGCGCTCCGTGGTTGAGCAAGCTCATGAGATACAGTCATTTGCTAGAGAACTTGAGCACTTCAGTTGTATGCTACCGGACAAGTTTGTTGCCGGAGGTATCATCACTAAGCTTCCTCCTTCATGAAGGAACTTTGCTACCTTGCTGAAGCATAAGAGGCAGGAGTTTTCCGTCCCGGATCTCATTGGCACTCTTGATGTGGAAGAAAAGACGAGAGCAAAGGACACACGTGCTCGAGGTATTGAGAGAGGATCTAGTGCCAATGTGCTACAGAAGCAGAACTTCCAGCCCCACAAGTTCAAGAACAAGGGCAAGTTTGATGGAAAAGCAAAGTTTGATGGGAAGAACAAGGCTGTGCAACACACGAACTTGAAGAAGAAGAATGGCAAGAAGAAAGGTGCTTGTCATGTGTGTGGGGATCCTGATCATTGGGCTCCTAGTTGCCCTAATAGCTATGACAAGTGTCATCCTGGGAAAGGCGGCAAGACCGCTAATGTTCTCATTGGAGACACTGACATGAAGGATGTTGGGTATGGTATATTTCCCACTATTCTTTCAGTATGTCATTCTCCTGACTGGTTGATTGACACGGGCGCTAATGTGCATGTATGCGGTGATATTTCCATGTTTTCGTCTTATCAGACCGCATGGACTTCAACTGTGCTGATGGGCAACGGTTCAAGTGCTTCTGTTCGTGGTGTTGGCACGGTCGATCTGAAGTTTACTTCAGGGAAGATCGTGCGGCTGAAGAACGTGCATTATGTCCCCTCCGTCAATAAAAATCTTGTTAGCGGATCTCTTCTGTGTAGAGATGGCTACAAGCTTGTCTTTGAGTCGAATAAATTTGTAATATCCAAGTATGGAACCTTTGTTGGTAAAGGCTATGAGTCAGGAGGCTTGTTTCGTTTATCCTTATCAGACGTTTGCAATAAAGTTGTTAATCATATTTGCAACCATAGTGAATCCAATGTGTGGCATTCATGTCTTTGTCATGTTAACTTTGGTTGCATGTCGCGACTAGTGAAGTTGAACTTAATCCCTAGTTTCACCACCGTCAAGGGATCTAAGTGTCAAGTGTGTGTGCAAGCTAAGCAACCTCGTAAGTCTCACACGACTGCGGAAATAAGAAATCTTACACCACTAGAGCTCATACATTCAGATCTATGTGAAATGAATGATGTGTTGACAAAAGGTGGAAAGAAATATTTCATGACGTTAATTGATGACTCCACTAGATACTGCCGTGTGTATCTTCTGAAATCTAAGGATGAGGCTTTGAACTTCTTCAAGATCTATAAAGCTAAAGTGGAAAACCAACTTGATCGAAAAATCAAGAGGCTTAGGCCCGACCGTGGTGGAGAGTATTTTCCCAATGAATTTGATGCTTTTTGTGCGGAACATGGTATAATCCATGAGAGGACGCCTCCCTATTCACCTCAGTCAAATGGGGGTGGCCGAAAGAAAGAACCGTACTCTAACAGATTTGGTTAACGCCATGTTAGACACTTCGGGTCTCTCCAAGGCATGGTGGGGGGAGGCGATATTGACGGCATGTCATGTCCTAAACCGAGTTCCCACAAAGAACAAAGAGATAACTCCATTCGAGGAATGGGAGAAGAAAAGGTTAAAACTCTCTTATCTATGAACATGGGGTTGTTTGGCGAAAGTCAATGTTCCAATTCCAAAGAAGCGAAAGCTTGGACCAAAGACTGTGGATTGTGTTTTCCTGGGATATGCTTTTCATAGCATTGGATATAGATTCTTAGTTGTAAAATCTGAGGTACCTGACATGCATGTCGGTACAATCATGGAGTCGAATGATGCGACTTTCTTTGAAGATATCTTTCCCATGAAGGATATGGCTACCTCATCTAATCAGGAGATGCCTAGTTCATCGAATCAGGAACCAATTACAATTACCAAAACTGCCATTTCGATAGAACACTTTGAAAGTCCTGTGGAGGAAAACAATGAAGCTCCTACTAGGAGCAAGAGACAGAGGACTGCAAAGCCCTTTGGTGATGATTTTCTTGTGTATCTCATAGATGACACTCCCAGTTCTATTTTAGAGGCTTATGCATCTGAAGATGCTGACTACTGGAAGGAAGCGGTTCGTAGCGAGATGGATTCCATCTTAGCGAATGAAACTTGGGAGATAACTGATCGTCCTTATTGGTGCAAACCTATAGGATGCAAATGGGTATTCAAGAAAAAGCTTAGGCCTGATGGTACTATTGAAAAGTACAAGGCTCGGCTCGTGGCTAAGGGTTATACCCAAAAGGAAGGTGAAGACTTCTTTGATACTTACTCACCTGTGGCTCGACTGACCACTATTCGAGTTCTACTTTCACTAGCTGCCTCGCATGGTCTTCTCGTTCATCAAATGGATGTTAAGACTGCTTTCCTAAATGGAGAGTTAGACGAGGAAATTTATATGGAACAACCAGATGGGTTTGTACTAGATGGTCAGGAAGGGAAAGTGTGCAAGTTGCTGAAGTCTTTGTACGGACTTAAGCAAGCACCCAAACAGTGGCATGAGAAGTTTGAAAGAACTTTAACAGCTGCAGGCTTTGTTGTGAACGAAGCTGACAAATGTGTGTACTATCGCCATGGTGGGGGCGAGGGAGTTATCCTGTGCTTGTATGTTGATGACATACTGATTTTCAGAACAAATCTGAATGTTATTAAGGAGGTTAAGGATTTCCTATCTCATTGTTTTGAGATGAAGGATTTAGGAGTGGCTGGTGTCATTCTGAACATCAAGTTGTTGAGAGACGATGATGGTGGGATTACATTGCTTCAATCTCACTATGTGGAAAAGATCTTGAGTCGCTTTGGCTATAGTGACTGCAAGCCCTCTCCAACACCATATGATGCGAGTGTGTTACTTCGAAAGAATTGAAGAATTGCTAGAGATCAATTGAAATATTCTCAGATTATTGGCTCGCTTATGTACTTAGCAAGTGCTACAAGACCTGACATCTCTTTTGCTGTTAGCAAACTGAGTCGGTTTGTCTCAAAACCAGGAGATGTGCATTGGAAAGCTCTAGAGAGAGTTTTGCGTTACTTGAAAGGCACTACAAATTATGGAATTCACTACACCGGGCATCCAAAGGTGCTTGAAGGGTATAGTGACTCAAACTGGATCTCAGATGCTGATGAGATAAATGCCACGAGCGGTTATGTATTCACTCATGGAGGTGGCGCTGTTTCTTGGAAGTCTTGCAAGCAGACCATCTTAACGAGGTCAACAATGGAAGCAGCACTCACAGCACTAGATACAGCTACGGTCGAAGCAGATTGGCTTCGTCGGCTCTTGAATGACTTGCTGGTTGTTGAGAAACCTATACCGGGTGTCCTTATGAACTGCGATAATCAAACTGTGATCACGAAAGTGAGCAGCTCAAAGGACAACATGAAGTCATCAAGACACGTTCAGAGAAGGTTAAAGTCTGTCAGGAAAATGAGAAACTCCGGAGTTATTGCATTGGATCATATCCGAACGTCTAAGAATCTGGCAGATCCTTTTACTAAGGGTCTATCACGTAATGTGATAGATAATGCATCGAGGGAGATGGGTATGAGACGCACAATATGAGTTGTTCACAGTGGTAACCTATTCTTTGTGATCGGAGATCCCGTGAATTAGATGTGGAAGACAAGCTGTTGGTCAACTGAGAGGAGAGTATCCTTACTATTCACAATACCACTCCATGAAGATGCAATACTCTCCTAATCTACATGGCAGGTTGATGTATATCTTAATGTGTTCTAAGTGGCTTATTTAAGCAGAGATGTTATCCTGCAGAACATCTTTTGAAGAACACACCTATATGAGTCTGATTGTCAAACGTCGCAATCTATGAGAGTAGGGTTCTCTCTAGTAAACTCATGAAAGGTCACAGAGTATGACGTATAAGCTCCACCCGCAGGGAAGACCCACGGTGGCCACGTATCGGTCAAGGCTTTATGTGAAGCTAGATTCGTAGAAAACTTGCAGTTCAAGGCCCAGTTCACTGTTCAAGTTGGTTACTAGTGTAGCATAGAGTTCTAGGTGGAAGTTCAACTTAACAGTCTCCACTGCAGTACCGGTATATAAAACAATGTTTTAGAACCAAGGGCAAATTTTGTGTGCCTCTGGGATCTGGTGGGGGATTGCTGGAATTTTGTCTATTTTGGGCTTAGCCCAATAGTAGTTTCAGAAATTCCTAATAAATACTAGAGGCCCACGCAGCCCATTCGCGCAAGGAAAGAGGTGGAACAAAAGTTTAGTCCCACATTGCTAGTTTAGAGGGAGTTGGACCTCTTTATAAGGGAGGTTCTTTTCCCACATGTATGAGCATGAGAACAAGAGGGACATCCACGCGCGCTCCTCCTCCGCCGCCCGCCTCGCCACATCACGACGCGCCGTGGGTTGCGGGAATGAGCCGAGCCGATGTCTAAATTTTTGCCACGCACGACGGGTATACGAAAGGTCACGTGGAAGTTGAAATGTTTTCTATAGTGGACACTGAATTCGAACGGCGCGCCTCTTCAGCCGCTGCATGTTCGCTTCGTCTCCCTTCGTTGCTTCACCTCCCGCCGCAGCCTCTTCGCGTCCTTCTCCTGTGCCTATATAAGAGAGGTCGCTCCTCTCCAGAGAGACACAACATAATCTCCTCTTCCTCTCGCCACAAAGTTCCGCCCACTGCGCTGCTGCTACATTCTTCCCCATCCCGTCTTGCGGCGTGCACCGCAGGTCGGGACAGTAGGCCTCCGGAACCGCACCTTTTGAGTCCTGTACGGCAGAAGGGTGATAAGGTTTTTGGGGAGCGCTCCGCGCGACTACTGGCTTCTTCATCACGGACTCCGACAACTACTTCCCCGACGACGACTTCTTCCCCGACGTCCATGACCTCCTCGACGACATGGCAGGCGAGGACACCGACCCCAAGTCCAGCGCTTCTGCTACTGCTGTCCCATATGTGTTCTTCTCCTTTCTGTTAGAGGTCCTGCTGCAGTTCCTTCTTCTAGTATTTGCCCTACATATGTTAGACTCTATTTCATATATGCAACTTGCTATACTGGCTGCTCTATGTATGTTCAGTTCCAGTTCATATATGAAGATGTTGTTTACCTTCTCTTTATCAAATCGCATGGCTTGTTTTGTCACTGTTATATTAGTCATGCTTTATCTAATATTTCTGCTAATAAAATCATTTGGTAAATTGCTCATATTTCCAACAACATCCATACCTGCGACAAGTAATTCGGAACGGAGGGAGTAGATAGCAGTAGTAGAACTATGTGATTAGTCATGCATATGGAGTTTCGTTTCTCATTTCACCTCACTATTAGTGTGAGACCTCAACTGTAAAGTAGTTTAAAATTTCGCACCTCACAGTTCATGTAATTTTTATCTTGAAAATTCAGCACTTTGATGATGCGACTCCCACCGGTTGTTACTTTTTTCCGCAAGATTAAAGTCGACCGAACATAGCGATATCAGCCGTAAATCAGGAGTCGATAGCTCGTTGGTCATTTTGCTATAAGCCTATTTGGCGACCTTTCACCAAATGCATACACTTGGCGTTTAATAAAAGAAATTTACGTGCATATGGAGTTAAGTTTCTCATTTCACCTCGCTATTAGTGTAAGACCTTAGTTGAAAATTAGTTTGAAATTTTGCGCCTCACCATTTGTGTAACTTTTATCTTATTTTTTTTATCATATTGTGTAGACAACCAAGAATTTGTTTTGTTATTTAAGAAAAATAATAAAAGACTTTCATTCTATCAATAGAAGTTTGGCATGACAGGAGCATTGGTTTTCTTATTCTTATCGGAACAATTATGTAGTTAACACACTTGAGAGGAGAAATATATAATAGAATTTCTTCATACCAATGGTGAGATAGGAGCAAGGGAACTATGAGATAGGTCATGCTAATAATGTTTAGGTTGCACGCAAAGTGATGTCATTAATTGTGAAATTTCATGCTTTTGATGTCCCCATTACAAACTCTCAACACTCCTAAAGAATGACATACCCTTCTTAATTGGTATGCAACTATCTCCTTCTATATATATGCCCACTTTTTCTCATGAATATCATATCCATGGTTTCAACATGATATCTTGTCAACTTCAGTTAGTCACATGAGATATTGGAAGAAACTAAATAGACACATAGGATGTAAAGCTGCACAACAACGTAGGCACCTTGTCTCAAAGGATGTAATATAGGCTCATATAGGGTCATCTTCAGCAATGGAATACATCAGTATTGCAAGGCATAGAGAACTAATTAAACTACCGGGAGTGGTCAAGTGTGAGTATGGTGGTAGTTTAGTGCTGGTGGCATAAATCTGTGCGCGCTACGATCCTCCCTCCGCTGAACTCTCCTTCAGCGAGAGCTATGAGGTCCTCATCAGGGGAAATGGCCACAAAAATCTTGTACACGATCCTCTAGGTAAGCAATCTTTCATCCGAGCTGTGGACATCCTATCTCCCTATCACCTGGAAACCATAGTAGATGAAGACTTGAAGCTAGCCACATTGAAGCTTGTCAGATAGTTTAGAACCTTCTAAAATATCCTGTCACACGGTCAAGCCAGAGATAAGGCTTGAACTGATTATGATATGATTTTGTCTTCTGTATCTAGGATGTAACCTGCCTAACTTGTAAGTCACGGATAAGGCTTTCCCATCCCTATCAAGACTGTAACCTGCTATGACAGGTAGACCTTGTTTCTCTAGCTCGACTATGTTAGATAATCTTGTGTAGGTTTGTATTGTAGCAGTACATGTCCGTATATTGCTAGGATGTGGTAACCGTGTTAGCTGTCTACGTGATGTTAGTATGAGTCAAATTAGGTTAGTCCGAATAGTACTAGTTAATCAAGTCCGGCTGTGAGTCTGGCCGTGTACTTGTTTAGGCCAGGTTGAGTCCTAATAGTAATCACCTTAGGAGTCAAGAGTTGGACGTGGTATGCACGACCCGTGTAGGTTTAGGATTTATGGGTCGCCGGCTGCTCCTGTATATATATACATGTACAGGGCTGCAATATTGTAACACGGTGGAGAAAACAGAAAAGCAATAAAGAGATGGATTAGAGGGTGCGAGACGCACCCTTGGCTATCAGTTTTTGTGCACGTGTTCGTCGTGTGATTTGATGTGATCGATCCTGTGGCGAATTTCCAACAGACTCTAGTAGGAAAAATCAGAAAGTGAAAGAAACAACTACTTGCAATCAACTTTGCGAGTGTATCTGAATCTGGACACAGGTCATTCTCAGCGCAATTCCCCGAAGCACGTCCGACTCCGAGACTCCGAGTGTACTTAAATGACAAAGCTGATTCAAGTGAATCCATAGGTGATTCGAAGGCAACTGAAGCTGAAACAAATAGGGCCACAGAAACACTTCCAGTTTACGTGGTAATCAAAGCCAGCCTTCCATAACACCTGGAGCTTTTCAATTTACCTTCAATCGCGTCTCGATTATCTGTAGTGGCTTTCCCTTTTCCCCAATCAAGTTTCCGAAACACCCAGTAGAGAAAACTTCCTCTTATGGAAGGCTCAGATGCTTCCCCTGATCCGTGCGCCCAGCCTTCATGGCTACCACGATGGCAGCCTCCCTGCCCACGAGAAAGCCATCACGTCAACCGACAAAGAAGGCAAGCCGGTGAATGTGCCAAACCCGCTCTACACTGCATGGATGGGGACGGATGAGCAGATCCTTTCCGGTCTGAATTCCCTCTCTAAGTCCTGCACCTGGAGACCTCTGAAGGGACCGTGTGGAAAGCCCCCACAACGGAAACTTCTTCACGCCAACTGAAACAAAACATCCAAACAAAATCCAAACCTGATTCTTTTAGCAACGAACATCAATATTGTTCTAATTGCCTGCAATTTTTTGCCAAGAAAAGACGTCTGGGATGTTGGGATTTCACCCTCAAGATCGATCACATTAAATCGCACGAACGCAGGCACACAAAAAACTGATAGACAAAGGGCCTTTGTCGTGCCCTTGTTTCTCCTCTTTATTTTCTCTTCTGGTTTTCTCGTCACGGTACAATCTTCCAGCCCAGATCGTATGCAAACCCAAACAGGAACAGACTAGAACTCAGCCTAAACTAAACCTACCACGTAACCGGCTAATACCTAAACCGACTATGAAACCAATAAAGTAACCGGACGTAGCTAAGTACTGCTAGACTCACACGTATATAGAACTAATACCAAACTCAGACTTACCTATTCCTAATCAATCGGCAATGTTGATCACCTTTTACTAATCATAACTACTATATATTTGAATTATTCCAACATTTACCCCTAATTCAAACATCCAACTTTTTACTCGATGAGACACGCAGACGATCACCTCTTCATCTTATTCTGCCGATTGCCTCCAGTGACGCGACTTACCAGACCGCAACTTCTCTCTTCTTGCAACGATGGCCACCACCTCATCGTCACCACAACTTTGTTTGCATACCGACCCATAGACTTTAACCAACGATTACCGGACTACCAGCCACGCTGTCACATCTTAGCGTGCTACATGCAAACTAAACACATAGCCTCATGCAGGAACTCAACTTAACTGGTCCGCGTCCATCTTCACGTTGATCTTCATCTTCACATCAGTTGTTTGCACACGGAGAGACACATCTCTTCACCCGCCACATCTTCTTTTTCTCTTTGTCGTTGGTGACACAACTTACCGGACGACACCACTTGTCCAACGGCAACACATCTCGTCATATACGTGCAACTCATCTCCACCGTATATGAACTCGCCGGAACTCCACGACCACGAACGGAAACGCAAGGCACACATTCCTTTTTCCGCCCGCTCTCACTCACAATTCTCCTCCGCCAGTGACGCATCTGTACTGCAGCTGAAGACTCACACGTCTGAACTCTTGGACGCACCTTACAAGAACTCGTGTGCACACGTTGACGACAGCTCGCAACTTTGTCGCCTCTTCCTCGCACCCCCAAACGATGATCACCTATCGCCTTGCTTACGACAACCATACCTATCGCCCTTCTCCAGATCATTCCGCTGAACGACAATCACTCGTCGCCCCACTTGCGACAACACTCTCACGGCCTTCTAGCCGTCACTCCGCCGAGGAAAGATCACCCGATCCTCCTTGTAACTCACTCCATGAACGACTATTGCCTTCTCCTCCTTGTCGCTGCACCACCCAACGACTATATCGCTCGTCCCTTCTTGTCGCTACACCAGCGACTGTATCGCCCGCTCCTCGTCGCTACACCAACAACTTTATTGCCTGCCCCGAGGCGCTAGTCAGGACGCCACCCCGGGGCAAGCGCAGCTTCCCTCAAACCCTGCTCTAGATAACAATTGTTGGAATTTCACCCTCAGGATCGATCACATCAAATCGCACGAACGCAGGCACACAAAAAACTGATAGCCAAAGGGCCCTTGTCGTGCCCTTGTTTCTCCTCTTTATTTTCTCTTCTGGTTTTCTCGTCACGGTACAATCTTCCAACCCAGATCGTATGCAAACCCAGACAGGAACCGACTAGAACTCAGCCTAAACTAAACCTACCATGTAACCGGCTAATACCTAAACCGACTATGAAATCAATAAAGTAACCGGACGTAGCCAAGTACTACTAGACTCACACGTATATAGAACTATACCAAACTCAGACTTACCTATTCCTAATCAACCGGCAATGTTGATCACCCTTTACTAATCATAACTACTATATGTTTGAATTATTCCAACATGGGATGGTCTATTCAATAACAAAAACTCGGGAAAACTTGCAGTATGGGACCACATGCAGTTCCACCAGACATCAGCCGTACTCGTTACTTGACAGTATGGGGATACATAAGAATTGCCAACTAATCTGATACGAACCCTCGGAGAGAATTGTCTCTCGGCTATGCTAGATATGCATGAAAGTAGTACACTCATGTTACACTTTGTTATCCATGAAAGCAGTAGTCGCTGACGTCCTTTTCCGTGACCCGAGCCAATTATTACTGTGTTGTGCCCCTGATTGAGTCGGTAAGCCTCAAAGAAATCCTGCGATCTCATTCACAACAAAATTCAGTCATCCACACCGATGCATCTCCATGTAGTCCTCAAAAACTGTACCGACCGTGCTTATAAACTGCTCTTGCTCTTGCTCTTGCTGTTGAGCCTGAACAGAGCATCGTTCGTCAGTTCATCTACCGAGGCTTTGGCACGGCCCTAACCAACTTCACTTATTTCCCAGCGGTCTCGTCGATCTTGTTGGAAATATGAGCAATTTACTGAATGATTTTGTTAACAGAAATACTAGATAAAGCATGACGAATATAGTAGCGATAAAACAAGCCCTGCGATTTGTCATAGAGAAGGTAAACAACATCTGCATATATGAACTTGAACTAAACACATATAGAACAGACGCTAGATGAAGTTGCATATATGAAGTAGAACCTAACACAAGTAGGACAGAAAGTAGAGCAAAGAACTGTGTCATGACATCTAACAGAAAGAGCGAGAACACGTACGGGACAGTAGTAGTAGAAGTGCTGGACTTGGGGTCGGTGTCCTCGCATGCCATGTCGTCGAGGAGGTCGTGGACGTCGGGGAAGAAGTCGTTGTCGGGGAAGTAGTCGTCGGCGACCGGATCGTCCGTGATGAAGCAGTCAGTAGTCGTGCAGAGCGCTCCCCAAAAACCTTATCACCCTTCTCCCGTACAGGACTCAAAAGGTGCGGTTTCGAAGGCCTACAGTCCCGATCCGCGGTGCACGCCGCAAGCCGGGATGGGGAAGATCATAGCAACAACGCAGTGCTCAGGAACTTGTGGAGAGAGGAGGAAGAGGTTCTGGTGCATCTCTCCGAGAGGAGCGACCTCCCTTTTATAGGCGCAAGAGAAGGAGGCGAGAGGCTGCGCCGGGAGCTGAAGGGAACGCGAGAGATGAAACGAACAGACAGCAGCCGAAGGGTGCAGCGTTCGTATTCAATATCCACTACAGCAAAAACTTTCCAGCTCCCGAGTGACCTTTCGTATACCCATAGTGCGTGGCAAGCTCATTCCCGCAACCCGCGGCGCGTCGTGACGAGGCGTGGCGTGGCGAGGCGGGCGGCGGAGGAGGAGCGCGCGTGGATGTCCTTCTGTTCTCATGCTCATACAAGTGGGTGAAAGAACATCCCTTGTAAGGAGGTCCAACTCCCACTAAACTAGCAATGTGGGACTAAACTTTAGTAGTATCCCTTGCTTTGCACAAATGGGCTAAGTGGGCCTCTAGGATTTATTAGGAATTTCTGAAATAGTTATTGGGCTGCCCCCAATATAGACTAAATTCCAGCAATCCCCCACCAAATCCCAGAGGCACACAGAAATTTGCCTTTGGTTCCAAAACACTGTTTTATATACAGGTACTGCAGTGGAGACTGTTAAGTTGAACTTCAACTTAGAACTCTATGCTACACTACTAAGCAACTTGAACAGTGGACTGGGCCTTGAACTATAAGTTTTCTGCGAATCTAGCTTCACATAAAGCCTTGACCGATACGTGGCTACCGTGGGTCTTCCCCGCGGGTGGAGCTTATGCGTCATACTCCGAGACCTTTCATGAGTTTACTAGAGAGAACCCTACTCTCATAGATTGCGACGTTTAACAATCAGACTCATATAGGTGCGTTCTTCAAAAGATATTCTGTAGGACAACATCTCTGCTTCAAAGAGCCACTTAGAACACATTAAGATATACATCAACCTGCCATGCAGATTAGGAGAGTATTGCATCTTTATGGAGTGGTATTTTAATAGTAAGGGTACTCTCCTCCCAGTTGACCAACAGCTTGTCTTCCACATCTAATTCACGGGATCTCTGATCACAAAGAATAGGTTACCATTGTGAACAACTCATATTGTGGGTCTCATACCCATCTCCCTCGATGCATTATCTATCACATTACGTGATAGACCGTTAGTAAAAGGATCTGCCAGATTTTTAGACGTTTGGATATAATCCAATGCAATAACTCTGGAGTTTCTCATTTTTCTGACAGACTTTAACCTTCTCTGAACGTGTCTTGATGACTTCATGTTATCCTTTGAGCTGCTCACTTTTGTGATCACAGTTTGATTGTCGCAGTTCATAAGAATACCCGGTACAGGTTTCTCAACAACCGGCAAGTCATTCAAGAGCCGACGAAGCCAATCTGCTTCGACCGTAGCTGTATCTAGTGCTGTGAGTTCTGCTTCCATTCTTGACCTCGTTAAGATGGTCTGCTTGCAAGACTTCCAAGAAACAGTGCCACCTCCATGAGTGAATACATAACCGCTCGTGGCCTTTATCTCATCAACATCTGAGATCCAGTTTGAGTCACTATACCCTTCAAGAACCTTTGGGTGCCCGGTGTAGTGAATTCCATAATTTGCAGTGCCTTTCAAATAACGCAAAACTCTCTCTAGAGCTTTCCAATGCACATCTCCTGGTTTTGAAACAAACCGACTCAGTTTGCTAACAGCAAAAGAGATGTCAGGTCTTGTAGCACTGGCTAAGTACATAAGCAAGCCAATAATCTGAGAATACTTCAATTGGTCTCTAGCAATTCTTCGATTCTTTCGAAGCAACACACTAGCATCATATGGTGTTGGAGAGGGCTTGCAGTTACTGTAGCCAAAGCGACTCAAGATCTTTTCCACATAGTGAGATTGAAGCAATGTAATCCCACCATCATCGTCTCTCAACAACTTGATGTTCAGAATGACATCAGCCACTCCTAAATCCTTCATCTCAAAACAACGAGATAGGAAATTTTTGACCTCCTTAATAACATTCAGATTTGTTCCGAAAATCAGTATGTCATCAACATACAAGCAAAGGATAACTCCCTCGCACCCACCATGGCGATAGTACACACATTTGTCAGCTTCGTTTACAACAAAGCCTGCAGCTGTTAAAGTTCTTTCAAACTTCTCATGCCACTGTTTGGGTGCTTGCTTGAGTCCATACAAAGACTTTAGCAACTTGCACACTTTTCCTTCCTGACCATCTAGTACAAACCCATCTGGTTGTTCCATATAAATTTCCTTGTCCAACTCTCCATTTAGGAAAGCAGTCTTAACATCCATTTGATGAACGAGAAGACCATGTGAGGCAGCTAGTGAAAGTAGAACTCGAATAGTGGTCAGTCGAGCCACAGGTGAGTAAGTATCAAAGAAGTCTTCACCTTCCTTTTGGGTATAACCCTTAGCCACGAGCCGAGCCTTGTACTTTTCAATAGTACCATTAGGCCTAAGCTTCTTCTTGAATACCCATTTGCATCCTATAGGTTTGCACCCATAAGGACGATTAGTTATCTCCCAAGTTTCATTCGCTAAGATGGAATCCATCTCGCTACGAACCGCTTCCTTCCAGTAGTCAGCATCTTCAGATGCATAAGCCTCTGAAATAGAACTGGGAGTGTCATCTATGAGATACACAAGAAAATCAACACCAAAGGACTTTGCAGTCCTCTGTCTCTTGCTCCTAGTAGGAACTTCATTGTTTTCCTCCACAGGACTTTCAAAGTGTTCTATCGAAATGGCAGGTTTGGTAATTGTAACTGGTTCCCGATTCGATGAACTAGGCATCTGCTGATTAGATGAGGTAACCATATCCTTCATGGGAAAGATATCTTCAAAGAAAGTCGCATCATTCGACTCCATGATTGTACCGACATGCATGTCAGGTACCTCAGATTTTACAACCAAGAATCTATAGCCAATGCTATGAAAAGCATATCCCAGGAAAACACAATCCACAGTCTTTGGTCCAAGCTTTCGCTTCTTTGGAATTGGAACATTGACTTTCGCCAAACAACCCCATGTTCGTAGATAAGAGAGTTTTTAACCTTTTCTTCTCCCATTCCTCGAATGGAGTTATCTCTTTGTTCTTTGTGGGAACTTGGTTTAGGACAAGACATGCCGTTAATATCGCCTCCCCCCACCATGCCTTGGAGAGACCCGATGTGTCTAACATGGCGTTAACCAAATCTGTAGAGTACGGTTCTTTCTTTCGGCCACCCCATTTGACTGAGGTGAATAGGGAGGCGTCCTCTCATGGATTATACCATGTTCCGCACAAAAAGCATCAAATTCATTGGAAAAATACTCTCCACCACGGTTGGACCTAAGCCTCTTGATTTTTCGATCAAGTTGGTTTTCCACTTCAGCTTTATAGATCTTGAAAAAGTTCAAAGCCTCATCCTTAGATTTTAGAAGATACACACGGCAGTATCTAGTGGAGTCATCAATTAACGTCATGAAATATTTCTTTCCACCTTTTGTCAACACACCATTCATTTCACATAGATCTGAATGTATGAGCTCTAGTGGTGTAAGATTTCTTATTTCCGCAGTCGTGTGAGACTTACGAGGTTGCTTAGCTTGCACACACACTTGACACTTAGATCCCTTGACGGTGGTGAAACTAGGGATTAAGTTCAACTTCGCTAGTCGCGACATGCAACCAAAGTTAACATGACAAAGACGTGAATGCCACACATTGGATTCACTATTGTTGCAAATATGATTAACAACTTTATTGCAAACGTCTGATAAGGATAAATGAAACAAGCCTCCTGACTCATAGTATTTACCAACAAAGGTTCCATACTTGGATATTACAAATTTATTCGACTCAAAGGCAAGCTTGTAGCCATCTCTACACAAAAGAGATCCACTAACAAGATTTTTATTGACGGAGGGGACATAATGCACGTTCTTCAGCCACACGATCTTCCCCAAAGTAAAATTCAGATCGACCGTGCCAACACCACGAACAGAAGCACTTGAACCGTTGCCCATCAGCACGGTTGGAGTCCCTGCGGTCCAGCATCCTTCATGTCAGTGTCTCCAATGACAACATTAGCGGTCTTGCCGCCTTTCCCAGGATGACGCTTGTCATAGAGATTAGGGCAACTAGGAGCCCAATGATCAGGATCCCCACACACATGACAAGCACCTTTCTTCTTGCCATTCTTCTTCTTGAAGTTCGTGTGTTGCACAGCCTTGTTCTTCCCATCAAACTTTTCTTTTCCATCAAACTTGCCCTTGTTCTTGAACGTGTGGGCCTGGAAGTTCTGCTTCTGTACCACATTGGCACTAGATCCTCCCTCAATACCTCGAGCACGTGTGTCCTTTGCTCTCGCCTTTTCTTCCACATCAAGAGTGCCAATGAGATCCGGGACGGAAAACTCCCGCCTCTTATGCTTCAGCAAGGTAGCAAAGTTCCTCCATGAAGGAGGAAGCTTAGTAATGATACCTCCGGAAACAAACTTGTCTGGTAGCATACAACTGAAGTCCTCAAGTTCTAGCAAATGACTATATCTCATGACCTTGCTCAACCACAAAGCGCTCTTCAGTTATCCTGTAATCATAGAATTGCTCCATGATGTACAGCTCAGTGCCAGCATCCGAGACCCCAAACTTGGCCTCGAGTGCATCCCACATATCTTTTCCATTATCAATTGATGCATAAGCATCAACTATGTTCTCACCAAGAACACTCAAGAGAGCAGCCTTAAACAGAGTATCCATTTTCTAAAAAGCTTGTGCCTGTTGAGCATCAAGCTCTCCTTCAGGTTTGCCGAGAGTGGCGTCATAGCAACTCATGGTTGAAACCATAAGACTGCTCTCACACGCCACCTCTTATAGTGGATTCCCTCAAACATAGGAGGTCTCATGGAAGTAGCAAAACCACTCGGGGTAAATTGCCTATAATAAGGTTTTTGGATTGTTGGAAATATGAGCAATTTACTGAATGATTTTGTTAATAGAAATACTAGATAAAGCATGACCAATATAGTAGCGATAAAACAAGCCATGCGATTTGTCATAGAGAAGGTAAACAACATCTGCATATATGAACTTGAACTAAACACATCTAGAGCAGACACTAGATGAAGTTGCATATATGAAATAGAACCTAACACATGTAGGACAGGAAGTAGAGCAAAGAACTGTGTCATGACATCTAACAGAAAGAGCAAGAACATGTACGGGACAGCAGCAGTAGAAGTGCTGGACATGGGGTCAGTGTCCTTGCCTGCCATGTCGTCGAGGAGGTCGTGGACGTCGGGGAAGAAGTCGTCGTCGGGGAAGTATTCGTCGGCGACCGGATCGTCCGTGATGAAGCAGCCAGTAGTCGCGCAGAGCGCTCCCCAAAAACCTTATCACCCTTCTCCCGTACAGGACTCAAAAGGTGCAGTTTCGGAGGCCTACTGTCCCGATCCGCGGTGCACGCCACATGCCGGGATGGGGAAGATTGTAGCAGCAGCGCAGTGCTTAGGAACTTGTGGCAAGAGGAGGAAGAGGTTCTGGTGCATTTCTCTGTTAGGAGCGACCTCCCTTTTATAGGCGCAAGAGAAGGAGGCGAGAGGCTGCGCCGGGAGCTGAAGGGAACGCGGGAGATGAAACGAACAAACAGCAGTCGAAGGGTGCAGCGTTCGTATTCAGTATCCACTACAGCAAAAACTTTCCAGCTCCCGAGTGACCTTTTGTATACCCGTAGTGCGTGGCAAAAATTTAGACATCGACTCGGCTCATTCCCGCAACCCGTGGCGCGGCGCGGCGCATCGTGACGAGACAGCTAAGGTCAACTTGTTGAACGCAGCTCAGGCAGAGGACTCGCCAGATGTGATTATGGGTAACCTTCCTGTTAATGACATTCCTGCAAGAGTTCTTTTTGATACTGGTGCATCTTTGTCATTTTTATCGAAGCCTTTTTCATCCATGCATGATGTGCATACTGTTGATTTGCCTAAGCCGATAGCGGTTTCTTCTCCGGGTTTGTTCATGAACACCAAAATGATGGCTCCGGATGTTACTATCACATTGGGTGACTACAAGTTTCTTTCTTCTCCAATGGTCCTTGGTAACTCGGATATTGATCTTATTCTTGGTATGGATTGGCTTTCTAAGCACAATGCTCAGCTTGATTTTGCTGCCTGGCAGATTCAATTGACTCATTCGTCTGAGGATGTAATTGTCTTTGCCACTAATGACAATACCATTCGTCTGTTTTCTCTCAATGAGAAGGGTGAACTGGATGCCATCTCTCAAATATCGGTCATTTGTGAATATCAAGACGTCTTTCCAGAAGAGCTTCCAGGAATGCCTCCGCACTGGCCAGTTGAATTTGTCATCTATCTTGAGCCTGGCACGGAACCTGTTTGCAAACTTCCTTACAAGCTAGGACCTAAAGAGCTGAAGGAGCTGAAGAAGCAACTCGATGAACAAGAGAGAATGGGTCTCATCCGACCTAGTTCTTCTCCGTGGGGTTGTGGAGTTCTTTTTGTGAAGAAGAAGGATGGAACGGACCGACTCTGTGTCGACTACCGTCCATTGAACAAGAAGACTATAAAGAATAAGTACCCACTTCCCAACATCAACGAGCTATTTGAACAACTCAAAGGTGCTCAAGTATTCTCCAAGCTTGATCTCCGTATGGGCTATCACCAGATTCGAATTCGTGAGCAAGATATCCCCAAGACGGCATTCAGAACAAGCTATGGTTCATATGAATACACTGTCATGTCTTTTGGCCTCGTCAACGCTCCTCCGACTTTCTCTCGCATGATGAACTTCATCTTCAACCCCTACACAAATGACTTCGTCTTGGTCTACCTCGATGACATTTTGGTCTTTTCCAAGAACAAGGAAGATCATGCCAAGCACTTGCGTTTGGTGCTGGATAAGCTCAGAGAACATCAGTTCTACGCCAAGTTTTCAAAGTGCGAGTTTTGGCTCGATGAGGTTCTCTACCTTGGGACATATCATCTCTGCCAAGGGCATAGCGGTGAATCGTGAGAAGGTGTCTGCAATTGTGAATTGGGAACCACCTCGGAACATGAAGAAACTCCACAGTTTCCTTGGTCTCGCAAGCTATTGTCGAAGGTTCGTTGAGAACTTTTCAAAGATCGCAAAGCCGCTTTCAAACCTTCTCCAGAAGCACGTCAAGTACGTTTGGTCTCCGGAATGTGACATCGCTTTCAACACCCTGAAAGAGAAGTTAGTCACTGCTCCAGTTCTGACTCCTCCTGATGAATCCGAACCGTTCAAGGTCTTCTGTGATGCCTCTCTTCAAGGTCTTGGTGCAGTGTTGATGCAAGAGAAGAAAGTTGTGGCCTATACTTCTCGCCAGTTGAAGCCCAATGAAAAGAACTACCCCAGTCACGACCTCGAGTTGGCGGCAGTTGTGCAAGCTCTTTTGACTTGGAGACATCTCTTATTGGGAAGAAAAGTGGACATCTTCACTGACCACAAGAGTCTCAAGTACATCTTCACTCAGCCTAATCTCAACCTCAAGCAGACTCGTTGGGTCGAAATGATTCAAGAGTATAATCCTAGGATCGAATATACTCCAGGCAAGGACAATATAATTGCTGACGCATTGAGCAGGAAGGCTTACTGCAACAGTTTGATTCTCAAGCCTTACCAACCCGAGCTTTGTGAAGCTTTCCGCAAACTCAATCTGCAAGTTGTTCCTCAAGGATTTCTCGCAAACCTCCAAGTCTCTCCTACTTTGGAAGATCAGATTCGCGAGGCTCAACTTCTTGATGCTATGGTGAAGAAGGTGAAGATTGGGATTGCCAAGAGTCAACCCAAGTACAAGTGCTATCGCCTTGATGACAAGGATACTCTCTTCTTCGAGGATCGCATTGTTGTGCCTAAAGGTGACCTTCGTAAAGTCATTTTGAACGAGGCTCACAATTCACTCCTCTCCATCCATCCTGGGAGCACAAAGATGTACCATGACCTCAAGCAGGCGTATTGGTGGACTCGAATGAAGCACGAGATTGCTCTGTTCGTGAATGAATGTGATGTCTGCAGAAGAGTGAAGGCAGAACACCAACGACCATCTGGACTCCTCCAACCTCTTGCCATTCCAGAATGGAAGTTTGACCACATTGAGATGGACATCGTGACAGGATTTCCAAAGTCCAAGCGTGGCAATGATGCTATATTCGTTGTCATCGACAAACTCACTGAAGTGGCTCACTTTCTACCTATCAAAGAGTCTATCACAACAGCTCAATTGGCAGAGCTTTATACCTCTCGGATCGTCTCTCTGCACGGCATTCCGCAGTTGATCTCTTCAGATTGTGGCAGCATCTTTACCTCCAAGTTTTGGGATTCTTTTCAGAAGGCCATGGGCACCAACATCCGTTTCAGCATAGCTTTTCATCCTCAAACTAGCGGCCAAGTCAAGCGTGTCAATCAGATTCTCGAAGATATGCGCAGGGCTTGCGTTATCTCTTTCGGTATGAAGTGGGAAGATTGTCTTCCATATGCCGAGTTGTCCTATAACAACAGCTTTCAAGCGAGTTCGGGCAAGGCCCCATTTGAAATTCTCTATGGCAGGAAGTGCCGTACTCCTCTTAACTGGTCAAAGACTGGTGAACGTCAACTTCTGAGAAATGACTTGATCACAGAGGCAGAGGAAATGTGCAAAGTCATTCGTGATAACCTCAAAGCAGCGCAATCGCACCAAAAGAGCTACTATGATAGTAAGCATCATGATTTGGCTTTCGAGATCGGAGACCATGTTTACCTCCGTGTCTCTCCAATGAAAGGTACTCGTCGCTTCGGTATCAAAGGGAAGCTTGCCCTAGATATGTGGGTCCTTTCAAGATCGTCAGCAAGAGAGGCGATCTCGCCTATTAACTGGAGCTTCCCTCCAACTTTGCTAACGTGCACGACGTGTTCCATGTCTCTCAGCTCCGCAAGTGCTTCAAGACCCCTGACCGCACCGTCAACTTCGAAGACATTGATCTCCAAGAAGACCTTTCTTATCGTGAGCACCCAGTTGCTATTCTTGAAGAGACTGAGCGCAAGACTCGCAATAAGTCAATCAAATTCCTCAAAGTCAAGTGGTCACACCATTCCGACTGTGAAGCCACCTGGGAAAGTGAGGATCACCTCCGTTCTGAGTACCCGGCGTTTTTCCAGTCCTAGATCTTGGGACGAGATCCTTTCGTAGTGGTGGAGTGTTGTAACACCCCGGATGTAATTTACCTTATCTGTACACCAACTCTTGCCGTTTCCGGCCTAAGTTATTTTATTTTCTCCGTTGTCGGGTTTTTGTATTCGTGTGTTGTTGCCTTTGTCATGCATCTCATATCATGTCATCATGTGCATTGCATTTGCGTACGTGTTCGTCTCATGCATCCGAGCATTTTCCCCGTTGTCCGTTTTGCATTCCGGCGCTCCTATGTCCTCCGGTGGTCCTTTCTACCTCTTTTCGTGTGTGGGGGTTAAACATTTCCGGATTGGACCAAGACTTGTCATGCGGCCTTGGTTTACTGCCGGTAGACCGCCTGTCAAGTTTCGTGCCATTTGGACTACGTTTGATACTCCAACGGTTAACCGAGGGACCGAAAAGACCTCGTTTGTGTTGCAGCCCAACAACCTTCCAATTTGGCCCAAAACCCACCTAAACCCTCTCCATCATCTAGAGCGTTCGATCACGATCGCGTGGCCGAAAACCGCACCGCATTTGGAGTCTCCTAGCTCCTCCTACCTCTATTTATAGCCCCTCCTCCAAAAATCCCGGGTCTCTTTCTCCCCCTAACCCTAAAAACACCACCCGCCGCCGCCGGACAAAAATTCGGGCAGCGGACGTGTCCGCCCGCTCCGCCGGACCAATCCGCCGTCGCCACCTGTCCCGGGTGGGACCGCATCGCCGCCTCGCCCGCACCGGCCCGCCTGGCCTGTGCGCGGCCCTTCCCGGCCCGAGCCGAGCGCCGCCCCCGCCCGCTTCTCCTTCCCCGAGCCGGCGCCCGCCTTCGCCGGATTTCACCTCGCGCCACCGCGCCCGCCATCGCCGGCCACCGCGGCCTCCATCGCCACCTCACCGCCCCCTGCCTCGCCGACGTCACCGCGGCGTCCCGACGCTCCGGCGAGCCGCGCCACCATCCCCGCCGCCTCGTCCGCGCCACCAACCGGCGCCGGAGCCGCGCCCTTCCTCCACGACGCTGTGCGGGAGCGCCCCAAGTCCGGCGCCGTCAACGAACTCTAGCGACGCTCGATCTGCTACAGTGCGCCCGATCTGCTACAGTGCGCCCGGTTGCTACAGTGAAACCCTAGATCTGAGGGTTGACTTTCTCCCCTCTCCAGTTTTTTTGCAAACTTTGGCATGCTATAACTCTGCATCCGTAGCTCCGATTTGTGCGTGTAGCATATCAAAATGTTTGCCTCGACGAGTACATCATTTCATATCATTGCATCATTTTCATTTGAGCTCATCTTGATGCCCGAAATGCTGTTGGAAGAGGGCTATGTGATGGATTTGTCAGATCTGTTTCAGCAAATGGCATTTTGTCATTTTTGCCATGATTAATGTGTGCATGATATGATCCTGAGCTCTACATGTGTTTTGTTAAATGCCATGCCATCTTTGCAGGGGTGTATGACATGTATTTTTGTGATATTTGTGGTGACTAGCACAAGTTTGCAAAGTAGCATAATCAGTAATGCTGATTTCAGGGACATGGAATTTCTGTAAGTCCTTGTCCTGATTTTGTTGTTATGCCATATGTTCATGTTGTTTCCTAGTGATCTGTGCCTCTTTTGAGTATGATCATTAAGGATGTTTTGTTAACATTGTGGTGCTCTATCCATCAATGTCTTTGTTGGCATTTATGGAGCACCCTAGCTTGAGTCAATCGAGCTCTACTTTTGCTATAAAATGATCCTGGCAGATTGTTGACATGTTTAGCGATTTTGCCGAGGATGTTGCTATTGATCCGTCCATGCTATGATGTTGTTCTTGCCATTTCTAGCTCCTATGCCGTGTCTTCTTGACGGGTGTATGCTTACTTTGTCATGCCATGCTCTGTAGTGAGTGCATCGAGCTCGTAAACATGCCTACTCGTTAACTGTTTTGCATGCTCCAGTTTTTCACTAAGTCTGAATCTTTTTATGTTTTTACCATGTTCACATGCTTGCAATTGTATTTTCTGATCCCTTTTGGCTCAAGGTCACTAAGGGACTTTTGTTAAGTGCTTTGAGTAGCTTCATGCCATGCCTTGATTTGCCATGTTAAGTTCCTGTAGCGTGCAGTTTTCATGCTCTAAAGTGTGCTTCCTGATGATAAATTCCAGACTTGTGTTAATTTCACAAAGTCTGAAACATGTTATCATTTGCATTTTTGTCATGATTGTTTGAACCTGTTAATTGATGAATTAGCTGTAGCTCAGCGTTCATCTTTTGTCAAGATTCATGAGTGGATCCCTTCCATGTATTGTTTTGTCATGTTGGAGTGCTGTAGCATATTTATCTTGATGCATTTAGTTGGTCACTTGCTGATTATCGCAGACCGGTGCCATATTTGTTTTGCTTGCCATTTCCAAACCGTGCATCCGATTCCGGTGATCTTTTTATCGATTTTAACCGAAATCACCTCACCTTTCTAGTGGCACTCTTGGATTTCCAAGTTGAGGCCAGGTTCAATCATTCCTTGTCAAATCTTGCATATGCATCACATACAGCATCCCGCATATCATAACATGTTCGCATCATGTTGTTTGAGCTTTGCACATGGTTTATTGTGTTCCGTTTGTTTGTTGTTCTTGTTTGGGTAGAGCCGGGAGACGAGTTCGTGAACGAGGAGCCCGTTGAGTTCGCTTACGAGGATCAACTCAACTCTGACAACTTTGCAGGCAAGATGACCATACCCTCGAAATCACTTCTATTTTTGCTTGCTAGATGCTTGCTCTTTTGCTATGCCTATGCTATGATACCTACCACTTGCTTATCATGCCTCCCAAATTTCCATGTCAAACCTCTAACCCACCATGTCCTAGCAAACTGTTGATTGGCTATGTTACCGCTTTGCTCAGCCCCTCTTATAGCGTTGCTAGTTGCAGGTGAAGATTGGAGATCGTTCCTTGTTGGAACATTGTTTATTGTTGGGATATCACTATATTATCTTGCTTATCTTAATGCATCTGTATACTTGGTAAAGGGTGGAAGGCTCGGCCTTATGCCTAGTGTTTTGTTCCACTCTTGCCGCCCTAGTTTCTATCATATCGGTGTTATGTTCCCGGATTTTTGCGTTCCTTACGCGGTTGGGTTATAATGGGAACCCCTTGACAGTTTGCCTTGAATAAAACTCTTCCAGCAATGCCCAACATTGGTTTTACCATTCGCCACCTAGCCTTTTTCCCTTGGGTTTCATGGACTCAAGGGTCATCTTTATTTTAACCCCCCCGGGCCAGTGCTTCTCTAAGTGTTGGTCCAACTGAGCGATGTCCCGGGCTACCAGGGGAAACTCTGGGCTGGCCTACCCGACGTCTTGCTCATCCGGTGTGCCCTGAGAACGAGATATGTGCAGCTCCTATCGGGATTTGTCGGCACATCTGGGTGGTGTTGTTGGTTTAGTTTTACCATTGTCGAGGATGTCTTGTAACCAGGAAGCCGAGCCTGATCGGAATGTCTCGGGAGAAGGAATATCCTTCGTTGACCGTGAGAGCTTGTGATGGGCTAAGTTGGGACTCCCCTGTAGGGATTTGAACTTTCGAAAGCCGTGCCCGCGGTTATGTGCAGATGGGAATTTGTTAATGTCCAGTTGTAGATAACATGAAACTTAACTTAATTAAAATGAATCAACCGCGTGTGTAACCGTGATGGTCTCTTCTCGGCGGAGTCCGGGAAGTGAACACGGTGTTGGAGTAATGTTTGACGTAGGTTATTCCAGGATCACTTCTTGATCATAGTTGTTCGTCCGTGCTTTGCCTTCTCTTCTCGCTCTCTTTTGCGAATAGGTTAGCCACCTTATATGCTAGTCGCTTGCTGCAGCTCCACATCATACCTTGCCTTACCTAAAAGCTTAAATAGTCTTGATCACGAGGGTGCGAGATTGCTGAGTCCCCGTGACTCACAGTTTACTTCCAAACCAGATGCAGGGACCGATGATACCGCTCAAGACGATGCGCTTGAGCTCAAGTGGGAGTTCGATGAAGACTCTCGTCGTTACTATGTGTCTTTCCCAGATGATCAGTAGTGGTGCCCAGTTGGGGCGATCGGGGACTTTGTCGCATGTGGGGGTTGATCTTTATTTTGGTACCATAGTCGGACCATGAGTGTACTAGATGATTGTAATGTTATTCATGTATTTGTGTGACGTAAGCCAACTATGTGTCCTTTCCCCTTTTATCTATTTACATGGGTTGTTGTGAAGATTACCTTACTTGCGGCATTGATTTCAATGCGTTTATGCCTCTAAGTCGTGCTTCGACACGTAGGAGATATAGCCGCATCGAGGGTGTTACATCATCGTTCACTTGCTGGTGCATGGCGACTTGCTCAATTACTTCCGTTTCTCCTTCACTCACGGAGTCGTATGTACCATCATCATTGAGGATCATGGTCCGCTTGTTAGTACACTCAAAGGACTTGAAGCGTTTGAAGGAACTTGTCTTGACAGACTCATCAGTTGGGGTAGATGATGCTGAAGCTCTCGGCTTGAAGTTTCTCGTTGTAGGAGGATGACTTGAGGTTGTCGAAGCTTTCTTGTAACTCGACTTGTCGACGTTGCTTGTAGAGGGCTTGCTTGATGTAGAAGGTGTTGGATTCATTGAAGCTTGGGTGTTGGAGAAACCATAGGACTTGGATGAGAATTTGGCATACTTGAAGTTATCTTGCACTTTACGTTCCGCTTTGGTAGCTTGATGCACTAGCTCGATGAGGTTCGAGTATGGTTGGAAGTTGGCGATCTTCTTGATGGGATGATTGAGTCCATTCAAGAAGCATGCCATAGTCCGCTCATCATCTTCCGTGACATTGGCTCATATCAGTGCAATCTCCATTTCCTTATAGTACTCTTCAACGCGCTTGGTTCCTTGCTTGAGTAGTTGGAGTTTCTTGAAGAGGTCGCGGTTGTAGTAGGTAGGCAAGAAGTGTGCTCTCATGACATCCTTCATTTGTGCCCAAGTAGTGATGCGTGGTTCACCTTTTGCCTCTCGGCGCTTAATGACTTGTTCCCACCAAATGAGGACATAGTCTTGGAACTCAAGGGATGCCATCGCGATCTTCTTCTGTTCTTCATAGTTGTGCAAGTGGAAGATTTTGTCGACCTTCAATGCCCATGAAAGGTACTCTTCGAGATCATTGCTTCCATTGAACTTGGGCATGGTGATATTTAGCTTGCTGTAGCGTTGCTCTTCATTGTGTTCGGGTCGGGGATGATGACGTCCTTGACGAGGAGGATCCTCTCTCACAACTTGCTCTTGCCGTGGAGGATTTCCATTGTCTTCTTGCTCTTGTTGAACTTGATGTTCTTAGCGAGCTTGTGGAGGAACTTGTCGAGCTTGACGTTGCACGTGAGCTTGATATGATCGTTCTTGAACTTCTTCACGAAGTGCCTCTTGATGTTCACGAGCTTGTCGGCCTCGGTTGGCTACGGCTTGACTTGATTCTCGGAGGGCTTGTTGCACCTCAAGTGCAGAAATTGTTGCTCTTGACGTTGTGACTCAGCATCTTGTGCTTCTTGGTGTAGACGCGCTCGCTCTTCCTCTTCGTGTTGGCGTTGTCGTTGTCGTTCTCGTGCTTGCACACAGGTAGCTTGGTTTTGACGATGTCGTTGTTCTTGAGAGTTGTTGTCGTGTAGAGGGTTGCGGTAGGCTTGACAATCTTGGCGCGGCATGACGAAGAGTGTTCGATGGCGGTGTACTTGAGCCGGAGATGGTGTAGTCGGAGTGTCAACTTGAGCATCTCCGTCTTGATGAGGATGAAGTGGAAGAAGAGCGGTTGAGCAACAAAGCACGAATCTCGTCCATTCTTGCATCGTTGTCTTGCTTGCGGTCGTCGAGCTTGTGGTCGAAGTAGTCTCTTGTACGTTGCTCGAAGAGTCGCAAGTCGGTGGCGAGGTTGTTGATGCGTTCACTCATTGCTTGTTGCTCTTGATGCAAAGCATGTTGTGCACCAAAGAGGTGGCTCTTTGTGACGTAGGAGGTCATGTCGTCGCCTTGCCCGATGAAGAGTGGGTTGGTAGAAGTACTTGGCCTATCCATCATTCCAAACAAATATGTGACTGGGAGAAGGAGAAGAACTTATACCAAATGTACCTTGACCGATGTCGAAGATGGATCAAAGATCACTCCAATGTGGAACAAGGAAATAGCACATTTGGTACCAATTCTTGTCGGTTTCTCACACCTACACAAGTAAAAGCTTATGGTGGAGCTTGGTTAGGATGTTGGCACAAAATTTGATGCAACTGTTAGTGAGCTTCAATAATGTTGGGAAAGATTCGCAAGTTTGCAATGCAATAACTAGACTAATAGCAAAATAAGGTACACGGAAACACACACGCAAAGAGATAAGTGGGGTCGTGCAACGAAGGATGAGCATATGGAATTCACGAAAATGCTCTTGTTGCACAACACTAGAGAGACACTAGCAAGATTGAACAATAGGCGGATACGAAGACTTGTGCA
This sequence comes from Triticum urartu, assembly GCF_003073215.2. Lineage (NCBI taxonomy): Eukaryota > Viridiplantae > Streptophyta > Magnoliopsida > Poales > Poaceae > Triticum > Triticum urartu. Next base: position 13,256,415 of record NC_053027.1, on the reverse strand, counting down.
CAACCTACTAAGAAAAAATGTGATGACTTCTATCCCAAGTATGCTCTATGTATGGTATTCCGATGGTATGATCCAAGATGATCTAGTATGACAATCTTAATGTTGTATGATGCTATGGTTCTTGCTTAAAAGCTCTTTGCTTATCTTTCCCTTTTGCTTAAAAGCTTGTTTGGCTCTTTGTTGTTTGAGCTCTTTTCCCATGCAATGCTTCACGAACCAAGATATCAATTGTGTATGCGATGACAACCTTGCGACACAAGAGATGATACCAAGATATGCACCAATGATATGTATGCTATGGGAAGTATGATCACTAATGTGCACAAGTCACGTTGCCAGCAATACACAAAGGCTAGTCTCATTGGGTAAGTGACGCGAAAGAGTAAGGCTATGATGGCTAGCAATGTAATGGCAAGAATGGTGTGTCACTATACCAAGACGAGTTTATCGCTTCTTGCTTACGGTATGGTGTCAAATTGGTGTAGTTGTTGTTGTCGATGACGCGTCTGTGGCGAAGATGAGCGGTGGTGATGTTGATGTTGAACCGTACCTAAATAGCCGAAACACAATAGGACACCGAACCGCAACTCAAATTCTCAAAGCAAAACGGGACAAAATTGTCGGAGTTGGTAGTGGTAATCGAGGGTGGTGTATGTGGTATATGACGGTGCTATGCGGAAGTGGTGGTGGTATGCGGAAGTGTATGTGGGCACCGGAACAAAATTTGGCGAAATTGGACGGGAAACAGGGTGGTGGATGGAAGTGATGCTGCCAGGGGCCAGATGTCCGGGATGGCTGGATGTCCGGGCTGTCGGGCCGGATGTCCGGGCTCTGGATCCGTGGACGAACTCCGCGTGGAAGGTGGAAAATCGGGTAAAATTCAGAGGAATTTATGGATGGAAATTGGGAAAAAGATGATGGAAAGCTAGATCTACCCGCAACACATGAAATCCGTGGATCAAATCCAACAAAACTTCATCACACCAACAGATCACAAAAAAGAAAAATTTGGGGCTATTTTTGTGGGAAATTTTCGAATTAGGGAGAAAATCAGCAAAACAAGGCTAGAAAACACAACGGGGAGGCTCCGAAATCGTGATCAACATGGCTCTAGATACCAAGATGATGTAAGGTGGAACCCTAGATGGCCGATCTTTCATGAAAGGAGCGGATCCCAACAAGGAAAACGAAGAACACTAGGGGAAACATGGGGGAAAACACGAGAGAAGAACTCAAACCAACAAGATTAGGTCACACATATGCTAGATCCTCGAAACACAAAGAGAGATACAAGATCCACGATCAACAAGGGACGATACAAAGGGTAACCGGTTCTTCTCCATGAGGAGGTCTTGAATCCAACATGGATCTTCTCTGAAGAGGGGCCGTGGTCTCTCTCAAAGAGTAGATCCGTATGGATGAGCGAAGCTCTATCTCACAAATGAGCTAACACAACGCTAACCCTAAAATGTAGGTAGGAGAAGAGTATATATAGTCGAGGTGGGCGAAGGGGTACACGGGCCTCGGGCCCTTACACTGTGCGCAAACAGGGGAGGCCGGACGTTCGGGTGTCGGGCCGGATGTCCGGGCTTTCTCGCGGGGCCGGATGTCTGGGCTAGAGTGGTCGGATGTTCGGGCTGGAGCGACTGGCCTTGTTGCTCTCGGGTTCGGTGGTGTCCGGATATTCGGGCGGGAGGCCGGATTTCCGGGAGCTCGGGAAGGGCCGGATGTCCGGGCTAGCGGGGCCGGATGTCCGGGGCCTGTAGATGCTTCGCGGCTATGCAGCTATGGTGGACGACGCTCCAGGGGCCGAATGTCCGGGGTCGTGGCCGGATGTCCAGGGCCTGGGAGGTGTTCTTGACTCCTTCCGTTGGTCCTCTTCATCCATGAACTTGGGGACTTGTTCATCTTCACGTGCATGTTCAGGAGGGTCCTCTTGGTATCTGTTCATGCACAACATCTCGAATTTAGGTAGTAGCCATGTCTCGAGGGGATCATATGCAAGATCACTAAGGAGAGAAGTCACCTTGGTCTCGAGAGCTCTAGCTCTAGCTCGAGTCATAGGTCCTCTTGGCACTTCATGAGACGATCGTAGGTCCATGGGGATGACCGTAGGATGCTCTGCATCAATAATTTTTTTCTTTTCCAAAGAGTTTATTTTCTATGCTTTACCTTGTGGATAGACGATTACTTGATCATGAGAAGTTTTATGATTGATAATTGCTATTATATTAGTGATCATAAGCATGATGCTTCTATATCCGTATTTTCTTTTATCGACACCTCCCTTTCTAAACATGTGGTCATGATTATCGAGTTCGGTATTCTCTAAAGGGCAAGCAGAGTCTAAGCATGGGGGAGTTGATACATCCATTATGCATCAATGTTTTTCTACTATTATTTTTTATTGTTTTGAAGTAATATTCCACTTTTATGATGCAATTCTAATGTTTTTCACTCTTAAAATGCAAGATACACCAAGAGGGAGATTGCCGACAAGTGGAATTCCGATGTGAAAAAGATACAACAAATATAGCTATTCTCCAGACCTCCAAATGACCTGCAGATTTATGGAGAATTATTTTGGAATATATATAAAATACTAGAAGAAAGGAGTACCAGAGAAGATACTTGGAGGGGCCACAAGTCAGGTGGTTTGCTCTACCTCCTAGGCTCGACACCTCAGCTTGTGGGCTCCACCAAGGCCCACTGATGCCCATCTTCTGATATATGAAGCCATTTGAAGTAGAAAAATCATAACAAGACTTTTGGGACGAGCCGCAAATATCTCAGGGCGGAACCTAAGCACAAGCACTTTTGCTCTCTGCCGGAGCGATTACACTGGGGAAACTTCCCTCCGGGTGGGGGAAATCAAAGCCATCGTCATGACCAACGCTCCTCTCATCGTGGGAGGAGACACCTCCATCATCATCTTCACCAGCACCATAGCATCTCCAAACCCTAGTTCATCTCTTCTATTCAATCTTTATATCAAACCTCAGATTGGTACCTGGGGGTGCTAGTAGTGTTGATTACATCCTGTAGTTGATGCTAGTTGGTTTACTTGGTGGAAGATTATAAGTTCAGATTGTTAATCACATATTTATGTCCTTTGATCATGAATGTAATTATGCTCCATGAGTTGTTCCATTTTTTCTTGAGGACATGGGAGAAGTCTTGCTATAAATAATCATGTGAAGTTGGTTTTCATTCAATGTTTTATACGATAGGTTATGTTTTTATTCCTCTAGTGGTCTGATGTTAACGTCGACTACATGACACATCATCAATTTTGGGTCCAAGGGAAGGCATTGTGGGATTAGTTTGTAGATAATGGGTTGTAGGAGTGACGGAAATCTAAACCCCTATTTATGAGTTGTTCCGTAAGGGGATGTTTTTGATTCTTTTGTTTTATCACATGGTTAGATTTATCTTAATTATTCTCTTGATTTGCGGATGATTGCATGGAGGGCATAATCATAAGTAGGTTGCTTATTCAAGTAAGAAAAACACCTTATCTCCGGTCCACCCACATAACAACTTATCAAAGCAATGAATGCAAGTCAATGAATCATGGTGAAAGCAACTAGATGAAATTTCGGTATGTCCTCGAGAACGCTTTGATCATATAAGAAGTACTTCCGGCTTGTCCTTAGCAATATTAAGCATTGGACCACCTTACTACACCTTGTTACTTAGGTTACTTGCTACCAATTATTTTACTATCAAACTATCTGGCACAACTATCTTACAATACTTGTAGAGAATACCTTGTTGAAAACCACTTATTGATTCCTTCTGCTGCTCGTTGAGTTCGGCACTCTTACTTACCGAAAGGACTATTGTTGATCCTCTATACTTATGAGTCCTTACCGAAAGGACTATTGTTGATCCTCTATACTTAAGAGTCATCAATCAACCTGTAGTACATATCAATTGCCTAACTCCAAATTAAAGACGTTATATATGGATTTTGATTAAAAAAATGTGTAGAATCTGCATATAATATTATTTTATTTGTTAACCATGTTAAAATGCTATTTAGGGTGCAACCTTAATTAATAGCGCATGATCATATTGGTGTCGATCCGGATTGGAAATGAACTTGGGGTGTATACATAGTAATGCCAAACTAAGCATGAGTGTTTAATAGCTTATTCTACACCCCTAGTAATGGTCTATAAAAATATAGCAACGTAGCATACAAAATATAGTAATTTTTTGATAATGTAGAAAATTCAAAACATGGATAGTAAAAAAGTATTTTAAAATTACTACATTTTATACAACGTTTTACTACACCCCCAGTAACGCTATGTACAAAATCTAGTAAAACGCTGTATAAAATGCAGTAATTTTTTTACTATCCATGTTTTTAATTTTCTACATTGTCAAAAAATTTACTATATTTTGTATGCTATGTTACTATATTTTGTATAGAACATTACTATAAGGGTGTAGAATAAGCTATTCTACACCCCAGTAACGTTTCATATAAAATATAGTAACACACTTTGTAAAATATAGTAATTTTCGTAAAAATGCAGTAAATTACATACTTAGATGATAAAAAAATATTTTCCGAATTACTACATTTTTACACCATTTTACTAGATTTTGTATATAGCGTTACTAGGGGTGTAGAATAAGCTATTCTACACTCACACTTAGAATAGTGTTACCCTATACATACACACACACACACACATATAGACACACACACACACACACACACACACACACATATAGAGAGAGAGGACTTAGAATTGATAGTATTTAAACGCATTGTGATTGTGTGAGCACTGAGGATACTGTCAGTAAGGATGAGAAGGAGAATAAGTGGCAACACATATGAGTGCCATGTGTTGAAATAAATGACGTGGATCTATTAGGGTCTTAAGTCGTGGTTACTGGGTTATGGCAATGTGGTATTTTTTCTCGTGTTGCCCAGACTCTTTTGCCAGTAAAATATCTTTAGAATATTTTTTTCTTTGATAGCAACACATAGGCAATTATCTAATTACTATAGAAACCTACAACAATGCCTGTACTACGTAGTAACATGTTTTATCCGGGGTAATATGTTAAGTGTATTACATAGTAACATCGCATCATTGTTATCAAATCCAAATGTCCAAAATGCAAACTGTGTGTACTATGCCTTGCGTCATGACATATGTGTGCGGCTTTTAAATGAGAAAGGATGGAATACTTTTCTTGGATGGAAAATATATGGGTGTAACGAAGCATTGCTACATTTACGGTCAAATTCTACGGATTGTAATTTACAGGATGTACGCTATGAAGATCTACGAAAGGTGCCTATCTATCTTTTACGGCATCCCATTTTCAGGTGGGTGGGCTCCTTTCCCCCTAAGGCCTTAGGGAGGTGCTTAGAAAAATAAATCGGGTTTTTCTAAAGCACGGGTGTCTATTTTTATAGAAGAGACGCTTAGTTAAACGTCTACCCTGTACAAATAAGCATCAGTGCTTAAGAAAATCCTGATTTATTTCTTTAAACACCTCTCCTAAGCACCTCCCATTGTACAAGGCCTAATAACTCTTCACGTCGTTATTTACATAAAGCCCCTAACAAATATTACGCCGGTATAGCATTGCCGGGGGATTACGAGGGAGACACGTACGTCCGTAGGTTCCAGCCCACAAGTCTAGAATTATTTGGGTGCAGTACCGGCTAATTTTATTCACTAGATTATGATGAACGGATGGTATGTATGCAAGTCACTGAGAAATAGCAGTTCCAACAAATTATAAGAACGGTTCTTTGGTATGTATGCAAGTCACTGAGAAATAGCAGTTCCAACAAATTATAAGAACGGTTCTTTTTACCATCTATAGGTAGGTACACACGCGGATCGAAATGAGATTTATTTCACTAACCATGCATGCATGTATACATGGTATGTATACTTATAGTTAATAATGTAGACTATTATCGCCGCACATAAAGCTGCTCCTTTGTGGTTGCAGAGACTTGCCACAATTCTTTTGGCAGCAGCAGTAGGTCAAGAAGGGGAAGGGGGCGCAGTAGCCTCAGTCATACCCTTCTGCCGGGTACGGCTTGTTGCAGGTGCCGTGCTTGGCGCACAACCCCCCATCCCATGTTTCGCTAATCTCGCCGCAGATGATGTATCCGGCTGCACCCCATCACCAATTGTCATGATTAACCAACAATTATAACCGGAAGAACGCCTGTGTGTTGTAACAGGGTCATATTAATTTTATGAGCAACTCCAATGGGGCGACCCAAACGGACGGCGCATTTGTCCGTTTGGGTCGGCCGCCCGCCCGCCGTCCGCCCACTTTTGTATTTGGGTCGGCAATGCGCCCAACGCGCCAACCCATTTCATGTCCGCATTCAACTTTTAAATAAAAAAAGCCCGCGCCCGATCATGCCAGCGGCCATGTCTCATGCCGGCACCATGTCAGCGCCGGCATAGAATGCTGGCTTCAGAAAACACCACAGTTCATGCTGGCGCACTTGCTTGCCGCGGCGGTCAGCGCCTTCTTCGGCTTGGTCGCCGCGGCGGTCTTTGCACGGGGCACGAGGCTTGCCTTTCCCGGAGGGGGCGACAGCGCCGGACGAGGCGAGGGAGGCGAGGCCGGCGGCGGCGTCGAGGTCGAGGTCAATGGCGTCCTCCATGACTGGTTGGGGGGCAGGGGCGCGCGTGGGCGGGAGCGTTTTTGGGGAAAATGTGGGGAAATGGTGGTGACTGCCACCGACAGGCGGGCCCGGGGAGAGGAGTAGGCGCGCGCGCGTCCGTCTCGTGTCCGCGCCGACGCAAATCCGGCTCAAAATTAGGCCTGGAATGGGTCGCCCGCGGACGAAAAAACGGACGCGGGCGGATGAAATGGGTCGCCCCATTGGAGTTGCTCTAAGTTCAATATTAATATTCTCATACATATCAAGTGACATTGGCGATCTCTTTTACCAACAAATCCTCACACACACACTCTCTCCCTCCCTCTTCCTCACTCTCTCTCCCCTCTCGCTCCCTCCCTCTCTCTAACACACACACACATCCATCTTATTGGGTACGAGACCATAATCCATCTATTTCACACACACACACGCTAGTACCTAACAATATGGATTATGTGTATTATATTTGCCATCACAACTGAGGGAATTAATTTCATGAAATCGGCTAGCCACAGCTCCAAGAATACACGGAGGAGGTGCCCGGGTCGGCGTCGGCGCCGTCCGGCGCGGGCCACGGGCCCGCTTCCAAGTGCATCTACACGCCGGCCACCCACGCCGGGTCCTTCAAATGCCACTTCCACCGCACCAACTCCCAGGGCCATGGCCAGGGCCAGGGAAGCCGCCCTTCTTCGCCCCCTTCACCAGCCGCGGCCAACGCGGTGCCACGGCACCCGGCCTCGCTGTCCTCGTCCTCCGGCACTGTCGCGACCCGATGACGTAGCCCAAGCATCGGCCTCGAGAATCAAGAACGCTCGACAACAAAAAGGGAAGGGAAGATCATATACACGTCATAAGAAAGGGAGTTTATTTACTGCTCCCTTGATGTATTGTTTCCTTTATTTGGAGATTGATTACCATCCATGAGTTAAGGTAAGATTAATGTGATTCAGCAATTTTTCTGAAAATCAATTATTAGTTTTCTAATTAATGTGATTGAGTGATTTAAGGTAAGATTAATTAATTTAGATTTGATCTTTAGAGATTGTTCGTGATTGATTTTACATTACTAAATAACTTGCGTCAGTATGGAAAGTTCTGATCTGTTCAGATTTCTTTCGTTGTGTGAGAGGGTGACGCGAAAATAAACCGATGAAGTAGGGGGAGGGGACGAAAAAAAAATCTACAAAAAAATAAGCGAAGGTGGGAGGAGGTATCAAAAAAACCATGAGAGATGGGACAAAAAAACCCTGAAAGCGAGACTACCAACTGCTCCATTAAAAATAGAGATTTTCTAATTAATGTGATTGAGTGATTTAGGTAAGGTTAAGTAATTTAGATTTGATCTTTAGAGATTGTTCATGATTGATTTTACATTACTAAATAACTTGCGCCAGTATGAAAAGTTCTGATCTGTTCAGATTTCTTTCGTTGTGTGAGAGGGTGACGCGAAAATAAACCGATGAAGTGGGGGAGGGGATAAAAAAAAAATCTAAGAAAAAAAACCAGCGAAGGTGGGAAGAGGTACCAAAAAAACCATAAAAGGTGGGACGAAAAAAACCTAGAAGTGAAAGTACCAACTGCTCCATTAAGAGTAGAGATCAATCTAAAGAAAGAAAAATTTATTACGTACGAGGGTGCTCAGCAACGGATGTTGAACATATGGTTTGTGCATGTTTATTATATACATCGGCCCACCTCCTAGTCTTTGTATAGTTGAGGTTGTGGCCCATTTTGTACTGCATATATACGTGCGCTATGCACCGATGAATACATCGATTAGCATTGTCAAAACTCTCGTCTCAACATGGTATCATACCTGCGATCCTAAACCCTAACCCTCTACCGCCGCCGCACCACGCCGCCGCCGCTGCTGCCGCCGCGTCTCCACGCCGCCGTGCCACCGCCGCCGCTGCCGCCGCGCCTCTACGCCGCCGCGCTGCCGCCCACATGTGCAGCCGCCACCTCCTACATACGCTTCCGCCCGTCCTAACACTACTAGGGAAAAGCCTATACACAGAATCTTACCAGCAGCGCTTTTTAAAATCAGGCACTGCTGCTAAGTAGCAGTAGCGCGGGCCATGGAAACTCGCTGCTGAAACAAGTTTATCAGTAGCGCGTGCACTCCAAGAAGCGCTACTGCTAAAATTCCCACGCCGCCGCCGCGAGGCCAGTTATAGCAGCAGCGCGTTAAAATAAACAGCGCTACTGCTACGTAACATAGCAGCAGCGCATTCAGGCAATAATCGCTACTGCTAAATTAACTACAAAAATCAATGAGCATTCAGCGCATTCAGCGTAACATAGCAGCAGCGTATTTTTTATGTCTATGTCTATTTTTACATACTGACACATAGCAGTAGCGCGTTCAGGCCGAAAGGCGCTACTGATAGGTAGTTTAGCAGTAGCGCGTTTACCTATAGCGTGCTACTGCTATTCCTTTCCATCTCTCCCCACTCACTAGCCTCATCCACAGATCACACTCACACACACTCACGGTCTCCTCCTCACCCCCCGCGCCGCCGGTCCTCCCCCGTCGCCCCTCCCCCGATCTGCGCCGCTGTCACCTCATCCTCCTCGCTGGACTCGGTACCGGCCTCCTCCTCCGTCCTCCCTCCACTCGCCGCTGGCCGTCCCCTCCTCGCTCCGCCTTCCTCCTTGATCCGTCCTCCCTCCACTCGCCGCCGGCCGGCCCTCCTCGCTCCGCCTTCCTCCTCCGTCCTACTATCTTCTCCCTCCTCGAGTCGCCCCTCCTTGTCCCTCCTCCCTGATACATTTTGATTTAGTAGGCTTTCATATGTAACATTTTGATTTAGTTGATATGATTCAGTTGATTTAGTAGGCTAGTTGATTTAGTTCATTTAGAACATTTTGATTTAGTTTATTTAGTAGGCTAGTTGATTTAATTGATTTAGTAGGCTAGTTGATTTAGAACATTTTGATTTAGTTGATTTAGTATGCTAGTGGATTTAGTATGCTAGTGGATTTAGTATGCTAGTTGATTTAGTTGATTTAGTATGCTCGATTTAGTTTTTTTGTAATAAGTTATTTTTTGGCAAAATGTAGGTGCCAATTTAGTTAAATTTGCCACTTGTTTCCTGTGAAGTGAATCGTTAATCCTTTGCTCATATTGCTTTAGGAAAATGGCGCCACCACCAGCACCACTATGTCGACTGTGCAAGTCAAGGTGCGCCAGCAGCCTTGCAACTAGCAAGCTGTTCGGCATCTACTTCCATTCGAGTTTTCGTCATGCGGCGGTAAGAAAGTAGATGAAATGTAACAACTATTTTATTTTTAGTGTTGGCATTACTGCATTGTGTCATTTTGCTTTTCTTACACAGATCGTCCCATGCAATGTGAGGTTGAAATTCAACAAGCTGACAGGAGACACTGTGACATTTGAGTCTCCTGGGGGCCGTACACTATGGAGGTCGAGACATGACGCAATATGTCGCAGATTGGAGGAGATGGATGGGCCCGTTTCCTCGCTCACATGCGTCTTACTGGTGGTGAGTTGATAAGATTCTCCTTCAGAGCAGAAAGACCCAAGCTGGTTGTCATTTATATCAACCTGGTGGAAGATGATGAAGATGACGAAGATGATGAAGATAATGAGGACCCACTCAATGAAGATGATGAGAACCCACTTCATGAAGCCATCATAGCTCAAAGAATGAGGCTGAGCGAGGAGGTGTGCAACCTATGGGACATAATTCCGCCACGTGATGACTTTGTCGGGGTGCCATTCGTGACCCGCCTAACAAGTACCATGGTCGATCGGCATGAAATGGTATGTTATACGTACTGCATGTAGTAATTTGATGATATATATATGCTTTATTGTTATACTTACAAATGCAAATTATCCGATTATATGCTTAGTGAATCTGATGATATGCTTAGTGTAGAGTCCAATGATATGCTTTGTGGAATCTAGTCGATGATATACTTTAGTGTAGAGTCTGATCACATGCTTATTAGTGTAGAATCCAAGGAACTATTAATAGTGTAGATAATCCATATATATACTTATTAGTAGAATTCATGATTAATTAGTACAAATGCGTAGTACTGTGTCTTTTGATAGTGTAGAAATCTAGACTTAATAGAAATATATTTGCAAGAGTATGTGTGAGGCTATTTATTAATTGATATGTTTTTCTTATTCAGAGATTGCCAAAGAACCTATCTGTGAGTTGTGGTATCGAGCCTGATGAAGAAGGCTCAGTTGGACTACGCCTTACCGCAAGGGGCTCCGTCACCACATGTACTTACCGCATGGGCACAGATGGTTGCACACACTTGAACTCGGTTGGGTGGAAGAGATTCCTCATTGGCAAGAATCTTCGTGCTGGACAGGCCATCCTAATTACTATCAGGAACACCCACCGCCCAGGCTTGAGGATGATGATCGACGTCGATATCATCTAGAACTACATATGTGTGTGTCGCTATATCATCTAGAACTACATATGATGATCGTCGTCGATATCATGTAGAACTACATATGATGATCGTCGTCGATATCATCTAGAACTAAATATGATGATTGTCGTCGATGTCACCTTGTACTGCTTGAGGATGCATGTTGAGTATATATGAAATTGTTATCTAGTACTTCCTCAGTTCCAAATTACTCGTCGTGGTTTGAGTTCAAATTTGAAATAAAACCATGATGAGTAATTTCGAACCGAGGGAGTACTGCCTAGTACCTATAATGCTTTATGAAATTGAAATCTAGTAGTACCTAGTATCTGGAAATTGCAGTTTATCGAAGCTGGAATGGGGAAATGGTGAAAGATATAACAGTAGCACTGGACCGGGAAATCGCTACAGCTAAGTAATAGCAGCGCGTTCCTGAAAAGCGCTGCAGCTATAGTCAATAGTGGTAGCGCGGGTACAGGCAGCGCTCCTACTAAGAGTTAGCTGTAGCGCCTTATTGGTAGCGCGGGCACCCGCGCTGCTGATAGGCCTAAAACCCGCGCTGCTGCTAGCCTTTTCCCTAGTAGTGTAACCCGCCGCCGCCGCCACGATCCCATCGCCGCCGCACCGCGTCGCTACCCCAAGTCGCGCCGCTCCCCCCTCGCCGCGCCGCCTTCCTCGCGTGCCGCCGCACCACTTCCCCTACTCCCGGACTCATGGCCTTCCCCGGTTCCTCCGGCACCTCCCGCAGCGGCCGTACCAACCTGTTCGAAGGTCCTGACCCTATCGTCATCCGCGATCTCAACATCCTTGCTCGGGTTCCCGCCGTCCTCGATCATGTCACCTCCACCTTGTATGCCTGGAGGATGTACTTCTCCCTTGTGTTCCATGAGTACAACCTTCGGGGTCACATTGATGGCTCCGTGGACTCTCGCTTCATGGAGGACGACGAGGAGTGGACGTCCATCGATGCCAACCTCATCCGTTGGTTCTACACCACCATCTCGAAGGATCTCTTCCACACGGTGGTCTCCGCCGAAGATGATGCTCACGCCGTTTGGAACAAGCTCAACGGCCTCTTCATCGACAACGCGCTCCAACGCAAGGTCTTCTTGCATGGAGAGTTTTTTTGGTGCCAGCAGCTCGACTCGTCTGTTGACGATTATTGCATGCGCCTCAAGAAGGTCGTTGACGAGCTCGGTGACCTCGATGAGAATGTCTCCGACGACCTTCTTCTCAGTACACTCATCGCCGGCCTAAACGACGACTTCGGGAACGCCGCCTCCAACATCCCCCGCCTCATCACCAACCCGACGTTCCCCAAGATCGTCGCATACCTGAAGCTGGAGGAGAGGAGGATGCGGATGTCGCGTACACGGGCCACCCACACGGCCCGCACCATTGGTACACGAGGCGACGCGCCGCCCACCGCTCCGGCACCTCCGCCGCGGCCTGCACCGGGGCCCTTCCAGGCGCCGCCACCGCCCGGGTTTCCCTACCCGCAGCAGCAGCTAGCCCCATCGCCGCCCCCCGCCGAGCACCGTGGTGGTCGCCGCGGCCAAGGCGGCCGCAAGCAACAGCAGCAACCATCGGCCGCCCAAGGCGGGGTGCCACATCACTAGCAGCAGCAGCTCCCGCCGGCCCCCTGGCAGGCCGACCAGAACCCCTGGACGGGGCTCGTTCACGCGTAATTCATGCTCGTACCGCGTGCCCCCGTCCACGGCTTCTTCGGCGCCCACCCGGCCTCTCATCAGGCGCTCCACGCGGCCCCGCAGCCGTACGCGCCCGCACTACCCTACGGCCCATCCGCGGCCTATGGGCTTCCTCCAGCTGGCGGGTACCCACCGCCCCTCGTGGCGCCGCCTCCACAGCCACCGTCGTCGGCCCCGGCCCTCCCGCCAGTGCCTTGGGACCCCGCGCTACTAGTGGCCCTCCACACCGCCCCCACACCGCAGCAGTACACCGGCGGTGGCGACTGGTACATGGACACCGGAGCCACGGCTCACATGGCCGCTAACCCCGGTAACCTTCTTACCGCTCACCCTGTTCACACCGCTGCTCGCATTACTGTGGGGGACGGTTCCTGCATACCCATTACTCATGTCGGTCATGCTGCTTTTCCTTCTAAATCCATGCCATCATATCTCTCTAATGTACTTGTCTCTCCTAACATCATTAAAAACCTTGTTTCCGTTCGTTCTCTTACACGTGAAAATCCTATCACCGTTGAATTTGACATGCTTGGCTTTTCTGTTAAGGATGCTTGTACCCGGATGATGCTCCACCGATGTGACAACCCCGACGAGCTCTACCCGGTCCACTCATCTATCTCCTCTGTCGCTGCACCCATGGCGCTTTTCGCCTGAGTGGACCTTTGGCATGCTCATCTCGGTCATCCCAATACCGCCACCCTTCGCCATATTCTTCGAAGTTTTTCATTCACATGTAATAAGATCGACGATCACACCTGTCATGCTTGTCGTCTCGGTAAACATGTTCATCTTCCTTTTAGCACTTCCTCGCATGTTGCATCATACCCGTTTGAGTTAATTCATAGTGATGTTTGGACCTCTCCTGTTGCAAGTAACATGAGCTATCTTTACTATCTTGTCATACTTGATGATTTTTCACACTATCTGTGGACCTTCCCGTTGTGGCGAAAGTTGGATGCTGTTGCCACTCTCACCGCTTTCTACTCCTATGTATCCACACAGTTTGAACATCCCATCCATGCGTTGCAAACAGACAACGAGAAGGAGTTTGATAATGTTGTGACCCGCAACCTTCTCGCCACACATGACCCGATTTTTCGTCTCACTTGCGCATACACTTCGCAAGAGAATGGCCTCGCTGAGCGCGTGCTTCGCACTCTTAATGACTGCGTCTGCACCCTCCTTTTCACGCCAACATGCCATGACACGTCTCCGTCGTATCTACTTTTCCAAACACTTTTGCCCTTGTTTTGGACTCTAACTTGCATGATTTGAATGGAACTAACCCGGACTGACGCTGTTTTCAACAGAATTACCATGGTGTTATTTATGTGTAGAAACAAACGTTCTCGGAATGACCCGAAACTTCATAGAGCAACTTTTCAGAACATATGAAAAATACCTGCAAAAGATGAAGGCCAGCGGCCCACCACCTGTCCACAAGGGTGGGGGCGCGCCCCCTACCTCGTGGGCCCCCTGTTGCCTCTCTGACTCCAACTCCAACTCCATATATTGTGTTTCGGGGAGAAAAAAATCGAAGAGAAGAAATCATCGCATTTTACGATACGAAGCCGCCGCCAAGCCCTAAAACCTCTTGGGAGGGCTGATCTGGAGTCCGTTCGGGGCTCCAGAGAGGGGAATCCATCGCCATCGTCATCATCAACCATCCCCCATCACCAATTTCATGATGCTCACCGCCGTGCGTGAGTAATTCCATCGTAGGCTTGCTGGACGGTGATGGGTTGGATGAGATCTATCATGTAATCGATTTAGTTTTGTTAGGGTTTGATCCCTAGTATCCACTATGTTCCGGGATTGATGTTGCTATGACTTTGCTATGCTTAATGCTTGTCACTAGGGCCCGAGTGCCATGATTTCAGATCTGAACCTATTATGTTTTCATCAATATATGAGTGTTCTCGATCCTATCTTGCAAGTCTATAGTCACCTATTATGTGTTATGACCCGTTAACCCCGAAGTGACAATAATCGGGATACTTACCGGTGATGACCATAGTTTGAGGAGTTCATGTATTCACTATGTGTTAATGCTTGGTTCCTGTACTCTATTAAAAGGAGGCCTGAATATCCCTTAGTTTCCGTAAGGACCCCACTGCCACGGGAGGGTAGGACAAAAGATGTCATGCAAGTTCTTTTCCATAAGCACGTATGACTATACTAGGAATACATGCCTACATTATATCAATGAACTGGAGCTAGTTCTGTGTCGCCCTAGGTTATGACTGTTACATGATGAACCGCATCCGGCATAATTCTCCATCACCGATCCATTGCCTACGAGCTTTCCATATATTGTTCTTCGCTTATTTACTTTTCCGTTGCTATTGCTATCATCACTACAAAATACCAAAAACATTACTTTTACTACTGTTACCTTTTTCTACCGTTATCACTACTATCATATTACCTTGCTATTAAATACTTTGCTGCAGATATTAAGTTTCTAGGTGTGGTTGAATTGACAACTCAGCTGCTAATACTTGAGAATATTCTTTAGCTCCCCTTGTGTCGAATCAATAAATTTGGGTTGAATACTCTACCCTCGAAAACTGTTGTGATCCCCTATACTTGTGGGTTATCAAGACTATTTTCTAGCGCCGTTGCCCGGGAGCATAGCTCTATTCTTTGAGTCACTTGGGATATATATCTAGGTTTCCATTATGAAGAGCTTGAGAGATCCAAAAACCAAGATTTGTCGCTCAACTACGAGGGGAGGTAAGGAACTGTCATCTAGCTCTGCACTTTATTCACCTTCTGTTTTGAGTAAGCTTGCGACACCTACACCTTCTTCTGCTATTCGTGCTGATATGTCGCATGTTATTGATGATGCCGCTTCTGCTATGCATGATACTTATGATGAAACTACTTCTATGCTTGATACTACTGTGCCACTTGGTAAATTTCTTGATGAACAACTTGCTAGCGCTAGAGAAATTGAAAATATTGAATTTGATGATACTGATGGAAGTGATGATGAAGAATCACTTGTTATTCCTAAGGGTTATGTTTTTGTTCAAGAAGCTTCTTTAGCTATTTTAGCTTGCAAAAATAGAAATGAACTCAAAAGGTTATTAGCTAAATGGAGTAAGCAATCTCTAAATGCTAGAATGAAACCTGACCCTGCTTTTGCTACTTCACCTATCTTTGTTACTGATAAGGATTATGAATTCTCTGTTGATCCTGATATAATTACTTTGGTTGAATCTGATCCTTTTCATGGTTATGAATCTGAAACTATTGTGGCACATCTTACTAAACTGAATGATATGGCCACCCTGTTCACTAAAGATGAGAGAACTCATTACTTTTACATCCTTAAAATATTTCCGTTCTCATTAAAGGGTGATGCTAAGATATGGTTTAATTCTCTTGATCCTGGTTGTGTGCGTTGTCCCCAGGATATGATTTATTACTTCTCTGCTAAATATTTCCCTACTCATAAGAAACAAGCTGCTTTAAGGGATATATATAATTTTTTGCAAATTGAAGAAGAGAGTCTCCCACAAGCTTGGGGGAGGCTTCTCCAATTACTTAATGCTTTGCCTGATCATCCTCTTAAGAAAAATGGAATACTTGATATCTTTTATAATGGACTAACCGATGCCTCCAGAGATTACCTGGATAGTTGTGTTGGTTCTGTTTTCAGGGAAAGAACACCGGATGAAGCTGAAATTCTATTGAATAATATGTTGACAAATGAAAATAATTGGACACCTCCGGAGCCAATTCCTGAGCCTATTCCTAAACCAACTCCGAAGAAGAGGGGTATTCTATTTCTCAGTCCTGAAGATATGCAAGAGGCAAAGAAATCTATGAAAGAAAAAGGTATTAAAGCTGAACATGTTAAGAATTTACCTCCTATTGAAGAAATACATGGTTTTAATTTACCGCCTGTTGAAGAAACATATGATCCAAATCCTTCTCCCATTGAAGAAACTCATGGTCTTGATAACCCGACACAGGTAGTAAAGGTAAATTCTCTCTATAGATATGATAAAGCTGAAATCCCAATTACTAAATTTGCTAGCCCATGCTTAGATGAGTTTGATAAATTTATGGCTAAGCAAGAAGACTTTAATGCTTATTTTGGTAGGCAATTGAAATACAATTCAAATATGCTTGAACACTTGGGTGATTATATGGCTAATGTCAAAGGTGAACTTAAACTTATTAGTAAACATGCTTCCATGGTTACCACTCAAGTAGAACAAGTACTTAAAGCTCAAAATGATTTGCTCAATGAATTGAATAGTAATGATAATCATAATATTGTTAGAGTTAAGACTAGAGGTGGTAAAATGACTCAGGAACCTTTGTATCCTGAAGGCCATCCTAAGAGAATTGAGCAAGATTCTCAGAGAAATAATATAGATGTACCTACACTAGTAGAAAACATGGCTATGGTCCAGGCCGGCTCAGCCCATTAGTCCCGGTTCAGTGTAGAACCGGGACCAATGTGGGCATTGGTCCCGGTTCGTGAGCCCAGGGGGCCGGCCGGGCCACGTGGGCCATTGGTCCCGGTTCGTCTGGACCTTTTGGTCCCGGTTGGTGGGACGAACCGGGACCAATGGGCCTCGCTCCTGGCCCACCACCATTGGTCCCGGTTGGTGGCTTGAACCGGGACCAAAGGCTCCCCTTTAGTCCCGGTTCATGCCACCAACCGGGACCAATGAGGTGCCTATATATACCCCCTCGCGCAAGAGCAGAGCACAGTGCTCTGTTTTTTCTGGCCGAGGGGGAGAGGGTTTTGTGGTGCTCTAGCTCACCTCCTATGCACATGAGGTGTTCGATGGAATGCCCGAGCCACACTACTTAAGCTTTCTCCTCTCGAAGCTCGACCTCCAAGCTCCATTTTCCTCGAGATTTGTACACTTCTATTAATTTGGACACTTAATTATATATAATGCACGCAGATGAACCGGCAATGGATGTACGGTGACAGACACACCCGCGAGTACATTAAGGGCGTGCATGAGTTTCTCGATGCGGCTGAGGCAAACAAGCAGAATGGTTTTATGTGTTGTCCATGCACTGAATGTGGGAATACGAGGTCTTACTCTAACCGGAAAATCCTTCACTCCCACCTGCTTTACAAGGGTTTCATGCCACACTATAATGTTTGGACGAGGCACGGAGAAATAGGGGTTATGATGGAAGACGGCGAAGAAGAAGAGTACGATGACAACTATGTGCCCCCTGAATACGGTGATGCTGCAACGGGGGGAGCTGGTGAAGATCAAGAGGAACCAGACGATGTGCCCAATGATGCTGCCACGGGTGAAGCTGCTAAAGATCAAGAGGAACCAGACGATGTGCCCGATGATGATGATCTCCGTCGGGTCATTGTCGATGCAAGGACGCAATGCATTAGTCAAAAGGAGAAGCTGAAGTTCGATCGCATGTTAGAGGATCACAAAAAAGGGTTATACCCCAATTGCGAAGATGGCAACACAAAGCTCGGTACCGTACTGGAATTGCTGCAGTGGAAGGCAAAGAATGCTGTGGCTGACAAAGGATTTGAGAAGCTACTGAAAATATTGAAGAAGAAGCTTCCAAACGATAATGAATTGCCCGACAGTACATACGCAGCAAAGAAGGTCGTATGCCCTCTAGGATTGGAGGTGGAGAAGATACATGCATGCCCTAATGACTGCATCCTCTACCGCGGTGCATACAAGGATCTGAACGCATGCCCGGTATGCGGTGCGTTGCGGTATAAGATCAGACGAGATGACCCTGGTGATGTTGACGGCGAGCCCCTCAGGAAGAGGGTTCCTGCGAAGGTGATGTGGTATGCTAATATAATACCACGGTTGAAACGTCTGTTAAGAAACGAAGAGCATGCCAAGTTGATGCGATGGCACAGTGAGAACCGAAAGAAAGATGGGAAGTTGAGAGCACCCGCTGACGGCTCGCAGTGGCGAAAAATCGAGAGAAAGTACTGGGATGAGTTTGCAAAGGACCCAAGGAATGTATGGTTTGCTTTAAGCGCGGATGGCATTAATCCTTTCGGGGAGCAGAGCAGCAATCACAGCACCTGGCCCGTGACTCTATGTATGTATAACCTTCCTCCTTGGATGTGCATGAAGCGGAAGTTCATTATGATGCCAGTTCTCATCCAAGGCCCTAAGCAACCCGGCAACGAAATTGATGTGTACCTAAGGCCATTAGTTGAAGAACTTTTACAGCTGTGGAATGGAAACGGTGTACGTACGTGGGATGAGCACAGACAGGAGGAATTTAACCTTAAGGCGTTGCTGTTCGTGACCATCAACGATTGGCCCGCTCTCAGTAACCTTTCAGGACAGACAAACAAAGGATACCACGCATGCACACACTGTTTAGATGACACTAAAAGTATATACCTGGACAAATGCAGGAAGAATGTGTACCTGGGCCATCGTCGATTTCTTTCGACCAACCATCAATGTCGAAAGAAAGGCAAGCATTTCAAAGGCGAGGCAGATCACCGGAAGAAGCCCGCCATGCGCACCGGTGTTCACGTGCTTGCTATGGTCAATGATTTACACTACGTAATCTTTGGAAAGGGTCCCAGTGGACTAGCTGTTCCGAATGACGCTGAGGGACATGCACCCATGTGGAAGAAGAAATCTATATTTTGGGACCTACCCTACTGGAAAGACCTAGAGGTCCGCTCCTCAATCGACGTGATGCACGTGATGAAGAACCTTTGCGTGAACCTGCTAGGCTTCTTGGGCGTGTATGGGAAGACAAAAGATACACCCGAGGCACGAGAGGACCTGCAACGTTTGCACGAAAAAGACGGCATGCCTTCGAAGCAGTATAAAGGTCCTGCCAGCTACGCTCTTACGAAAGAAGAGAAAGAAATCTTCTTTGAATGCCTGCTCAGTATGAAGGTCACGACTGGCTTCTCGTCGAATATAAAGGGAATAATAAATATGCCAGAGAAAAAGTTTCAGAACCTAAAGTCTCATGACTGCCACGTGATTATGACACAACTGCTTCCGGTTGCATTGAGGGGGCTTCTACCGGAAAACGTTCGATTAGCCATTGTGAAGCTATGTGCATTCCTCAATGGAATCTCTCAGAAGGTGATCGATCCAGAAATCGTACCAAGGCTAAGGAGTGATGTGGCGCAATGTCTTGTCAGTTTCGAGCTGGTGTTCCCACCATCCTTCTTCAATATCATGACGCACGTCCTAGTTCATCTAGTCGATGAGATTGTCATCCTGGGGCCCGTATTTCTACACAATATGTTCCCTTTTGAGAGGTTCATGGGAGTCCTAAAGAAATATGTCCGTAACCGCGCTAGGCCAGAAGGAAGCATCTCCATGGGCCATCAAACAGAGGATGTTATCGGGTTTTGTGTTGACTTCATTCCTGGCCTTAACAAGATAGGTCTCCCTAAATCGTGGTATGAGGGGAGACTTACTGGAAAAGGCACTCTGGGAAGAGACTCAATAATATGCAGGGACGGATATTCTTGGTCTCAAGCACACTACACAGTTCTACATAACTCTACCTTGGTGACCCCGTATGTCGATGAACACAAGAACAGTCTGCGCTCCAAACACCCGGAGCAGTGCGACGACTGGATTACATGTGAACACATCAGGACTTTCAACAGTTGGTTGGAAACACGTCTCAGAGGTGACAACACTGTTTGTGATGAGTTGTACTTGTTGTCCAGGGGACCATCTTTGACTGTATTGACTTACAAAGGATACGAGATAAATGGGAATACATTTTACACGATCGCCCAAGATCAAAAGAGCACCAACCAAAACAGCGGTGTCCGCTTTGATGCAGCAACCGAGAGCGGAAAGGACACATATTATGGTTACATAGTGGACATATGGGAACTTGACTACGGACCTGATTTTAAGGTCCCTTTGTTTAAGTGCAAATGGGTCAATCTGTTAGGCGGCGGGGTACAGGTAGACCCACAGTACGGAATGACAACAGTGGATCTGAAAAATCTTGGGTACACTGACGAACCGTTCGTCCTAGCCAATGATGTGGCACAGGTTATCTATGTGAAGGACATGTCTACCAAACCGAGAAAAAGAAAAGATAAGGAAGCGAATACATCATACGATGAGCCAAAGCGCCACATAGTTCTTTCAGGAAAAAGGGACATCCTGGGAGTGGACGGCAAGACAGACATGTCTGAAGATTATGAAAAGTTTCATGAAATTCCTCCCTTCAATGTCAAGGCTGACCCAAGCATCCTGATAAACAATGAAGATTATCCATGGTTACGGCGCAATAAGCAAATGACACAAGCGAAGAAAAAGTGAAGACTTTCTCCCGCAATAAGCAAATGCTATGTGGGTGAAATTATGATACCATCCCAACTTTCAACTTTTTCAGAGTTCATTTGAAATGCTTTCATGTCTTATGGTTCGAAACTTTGATACTTCGAAAGTGATTGTCCATTTTGTACACGAAGTGCATCAAGTTTTTGTCGTAACCCTCTCTACTTTTTGGAACATGCTATCTGGGTGAAATGATGATACCATGCCAACTTTCAACCTTTTCAGAGTTCATTTTGAAATGCTTTCCAATTTCAGAGTCATTTAGCTCAAAGAATGAATTAATAGCAAACAGAATGAACTACAAAACTTTTATGAAAATAAAAACAATCAATTAAAATATTATATTATGATCAACTAAAATAAAACTATAATATTCTTCAATAGCAAAAAGAATATAATTTTTGTGACCTAAAATCAAACTATAAGTATTTAATTGTAAGTATAAATAAAAAATAAATAGCAAAGAAGAAAAAAATTCTAATTTTATAGTAAAGTTATTCATAAACTAGTGATTCACACAAATTTTTAAAAATTCAAATTTAAACTATTTAAAATTTAAAACTAATGGCACTAACAGAAAGTTTATAATTTTTGTGACCTAAAAGCAAAAAAGAAATCACTAAAAAACTGTAAGTATTTAGTTGTAAGTAGAAATAAAAAATAAATAGAAAAAAAATTCTAATTTTATAGTAAAGTTATTCATAATCTAGTGATTCACACAAATTTTTAAAAATTCAAATTTAAACTATTTAAAATTTAAAACTAATGGCACTAACAGAAAGTTTATAATTTTTGTGACCTAAAAGCAAAAAGAAATCACTAAAAAACTGTAAGTATTTAGTTTTAAGTAGAAATAAAAAAAATAAAAAACCAAAAAAATGTAGAAATAAAAAAGAAAAAACCAAAAAAATGCCACCTACTGGGCCTCCACGGCCTGAATACGACTAGAAACCCTACATGGGCCAGGATTCAGGCCCGCAGAGGCCCAATAGGCCCACAGGCAGTAGCAGGTTTAGGCCCGAAAGCCTGCATTAGAGAGGAGCTCGAATGGGAGGCAGAGTATCGCTTATAAACCAGTGCCGGCGCCCTTCAGCTAGCGATGTGGGACTAAACTTTTGGGCGCGGGGCGCACAAGGGCATTGGTCCCGGTTGGTGGCACCAAGCGGGACTAAAGGGGGCATTGGTCACGGTTCGGTGGCCACCAACCGGGACCAATGCTCTGGCTATATAAGCCGACACTTGTGAAAATTTTGGATCAGTTCTTCAACCCGCCCCAACGACGCCGCCAGGCTGCCCCTCTACTCACCTCGCCGTCGCCGCCGTTGCCCCTGCCCCGCCCCCGAGCGCGCCCTGCCTCGCCGTCATCCGCGGCCGCCCGTCCACCGCCCCTGATCACCCCCTGCGCCGCCGAGCACCCTCTGCGCCTCGCCCTCGACGCCGTTGTCCCTGCCCCGCCCCCGAGCGCGCCCTACCCCGCCGTCGTCGCTGGCCGCCCCTCCACCGCCCCCGAGCACCCCCTGCGCCCCGAGCCCATCCGCCGTCGCCCTCGCCCTCGCCGACCCCGAGCCCGTCCTCATCGCCGTCGCCCCCGACGCCGGCCGCCCGCGTCTCCTCCCCGATCCCTCCGGGAGAGGTAGCTACCGCCTCCTCCCCCCTTCCTTCCTTCCCTACTCCTGAATTTGCAGATGTATGTATGTATGTATGATGAATTTTGATATTTGTTCATATATATATACTGTAGATGTATGTATGTATGATGAATTTTGATATTTTTTTGTTCATATATACTGTAGATGTATGTATGATGAATTTTGATTTTTTTTGTTCATATATACTGTTCATATATACTGTAGATGTATGTATGATGAATTTTGATATTTTTTTGTTCATATATAATGTAGATGTATATGTATGTATGGAATGATATCGATGGATGTATGTATATAGAACATTCGTAGAAAATATAATGAGAGGAAGAAGAGGATAAAAAAGAAGAGGAATAAGAAAAGAAAAAAAGAGGAGAAGAAAGAATAGAGGAGAAGATCTCCTCTATTCTTTCTTCTCCTCTTTTTTTTCTTCTTCTTCCTCTTTTTTTTATCGGGAACGAGGGTCGTCGAGGGTCGCCGAGCGGTAGAGGAAGAAGAGGATAAAAAAGAAGAGGAAGAAAAAAAAGAGAGGGGTCGACGGTCGCCTAGGGGTCGAGGGTCGAGAGGGGGTCTAGGGTCGCCGAGAGGGGAGAGGAAGACGAGGAGAAATAAATAGGAAGAAGAAAAAAGAAGAAAAAGAAGAGGAGAAGAAGAAAGGAATAGAGGAGAAGAAGAGAAAAATAGAATATATATTCTATTTTTCTCTTCTTCTCCTCTATTCCTTTCTTCTTCTCCTATTTTTTTCTTCTTCTTTTTCTTTGACACGTGGGGGGGGGGTCGAGAACGTCGGACATTCATGAGAGAGGCGAGGAAGAAGGGGAAGAAGAGGGAGAAGAAGAGGAGAGGAAGAAGAGGAAGTCTTCTCCTCTATTCTTTCTTCTCTTCTTTCTTCTTCTTCTTCTTCCTCTTTATTTTATCGGGAACGAGGGTCGTCGAGAGGGTCGCCGAGCGGTAGAGGAGAAACCCTAAATAGAAAGTATTGTCAGTGTGAGATACATGTACCGTCGGTGTCGGAAACTACATCCACATCCCACAAGTGGCGCGGGCTTCGACGCCCACGTCACTTGTGGGACGTGGATGTAGTGTCCGACACCGAAGGCCACATGTATCTCACACCCACGATACTTGCTAGCTATTTAGGGTTTCCTCTACCGAAAAGAAGAGGAGAAATAAATAAGAAGAAGAAAAAAGAAGAAAAAGAAGAGGAGAAGAAGAAAGGAATAGTGGAGAAGAAGAGAAAATAGAATATATTCTATTTTCTCTTCTTCTCCACTATTCCTTTCTTCTTCTCCTCTTTTTTTCTTCTTTTCTTCTTCTTCTTCTTATTCTTCTTCTTATTCTTATTAGCCGGAAGTAGAGAGAGGTTTCCTAGTGTCAAAGTATTGAAGAAATCCATGCCTTCATCATTAGCCGGAAGTAACCAGGGCGTGTTGGTACGAAGTTCTGCAAAGTTGTTTTGGAATGGAGTCCCGGATAGAATGTAGTGTCGTCGTTGTCGATATATACCCCCTCCCGATAGCTTACTATGATTAGGTAGCTAGTTCTACGTTTGGCACTAATATATCCATCTATCATGTTTGAATAATAATTGCCATGTTGTAAATATTTGTAGAAACTATGGACACCGCCCTAGACGAAGCAACAAAAGAAGCGTTGTTGAGGGACATAATCGCAGAAGGAAGTGATGCCATCTCGTTGTTTCTCAACGAAACCGATGGTCTGGAAGGAGAGGGTGAACAAGCTGGCTACGGTGACCTAATGCCGGTGCAAGAAGAAGAACATGACGACGGCTCCGGTGACCGAACCGAGTCCGGCCAGGTATATATATTAGTTAAGCCTATGCTGACTAGCTGATTGATGCATTCATTGTTTTGGTATGTACACATATTAATTAAGTCTTTGTTCTTTTTTCTAGCCCTCCGGATCGAGCACAACTTCGGTAAAGAGACGAGGCCCGAAGAAAAAGTTAAGCTCGGATGAAAAGTTTGAGATCATAGCAATCGCGCCCAACGGCCAACCTATTGAACCCCTCCAGACAAAGAGCGCATTTGTTGCTCAGTGCGGGGTTCTGGTTAGGGACAAGATCCCGATAAGCATCCAGCAATGGTTTAAGCCGGCTACAGAAGACCCTGAGATCTCTTTTGTCAATGATATGCAGAAAAATGATCTTTGGACTGAGCTGAAGTCAAATTTCACCCTACCGCCTGAGGATAATCCAGAGAACCCAGTTAAAGAGAAATTAATCAAGTCTTTTGCTCTGAAGAGGATGGCATAACTATTCAGGAGGTGGAAGAAAGAGCTGAATAAGTTTGTCGAAAATAATGAGACACCAGAATTTAAGGGCAGATATGAGAATATCAGAGATCACTGGCCCGCATTTGTGGCCCACAAGACATCGGAAAAGAGTAAGAAGATGTCGGCAACAAACAAGCAAAATGCCGCGAAGAAGAAGCTTCACCATCGCACGGGGTCAGGTGGCTACCTCGTAGCCCGGCCTAAGTGGTCCAAGACTGAGAATGATCTGGTTCATAAAGGGATCGAACCAGAGACAATTAACTGGCCAGACCGTTGCCGGACTTGGTTCTTCGGGGCTGGCGGAACACTGGACCCTGTAACAGGGAAGTGCATTTGGACGAACGATCAAATGGACATACCAGTCAGTAAGCTTAAGCAGTATATCGAAGCAGCGCAGGAAGGGACGTTCTTTCCAGACAAAGAGAACGACGAGCTCACAATGGCCCTCGGGAATCCTGAGCACCCTGGACGGACACGAGGCACGCCAGGCTCCATTCCGTGGAAGGTTGGGTTTCCGGACGCAGGCGGTTACAAATCCCATGAGAGGAGGAAAAAAGTGCAGCAGACCCAAATGCAGGCGCTGCAAGCAAGGGTAGACGCGATAGAGGAACGAGAAGCAAATCGCAGCAAACGTACTGCCGAAGCCTCCCCCGAAGCTACCCCGCCATCTCAGCGCAGAAGCAGCGTGGCTTCCACCAAGCTGCTTCAGCCGGAGCATGACTTGATGGCTCCTGCCAGCTATCCCGTGGATGCTATAACAGAGTCTCAAAATTGCCACCTTATGACGCAATGGATGAATTTGAAGGTCAAGGCGGCTGTTGGCTCTGTTTTTCCTACTGAACCCGGCGCAACTTTTCACTGCCGGCCGATTCCAGAAGGATATGCTAGGGTGATGGTGGATGAGATAACGGAGGGATTTGAGGACCTCCAGCTTGACCACCCTACCGGTGAAGGGGAGACTCGGCTGGGGTCTGCTCTGAAGACTCCATGCCTATGGCGGAAGGAGCTCATCAACCTTCCGAACTGGACGCCACCGCCTCCTCCTCCTCCTCCTCCGGCGAGTCAGGGCACTCCGCCTCCACCGCCTCCTCCTCCGGCGAGTGACGATCAGGGCCCTCGGCCGGCTCCTTCTCCGGCGCGCGGCTGCACTCCGCCTCCTTCTCCGCCTGCGCCGACGCGCCCGAGCAGCCAGCCTCCTCCTTCTCCGCCTCGTCAGCAAGGGCGGAAGAGACCTGCCGCCGCTCCAGCTGCTCTGGCGCGTCGTAGTCCTTCTCCTCCGCCTCTTAAGCAAGTAAAGAAGACAACCGCTAAGTCTGCTCTGTCGGCGTCTAGCAGTACAACCAGAGGCGGGAGGACATACAGATTCGGTCCTTCTCTGAAGACTCCAGAGAAGTTACCATACGAGAGGACCCAGGAGGAGAACGCCGAGATCGCGTGAGAAGAAGTGAAGAAATTCTTTGAAGGGGTGAAAGCAAAGAAACATCCACCTCCGGAGGAGAAGGTAGATCGGGTGAAAGTGAAGCGCACTCTGGCTGCCCTGACAAAACCACCGAAGTCTGATTCGCCGAAAGGAAACTATGACCGCATTATTGGAAAGGAATTTGCCGAAGCGGAGCGGTCGGGAAGTACTGTCAGTGATCAAAGGCTGAAAGAACGACGAGCTGGGAAACAAATTGCCCAGCTCGGCGAACAAGCGAAGCAATCGTGCCCCCGCTCACGGTGCCTAGCCACAACGTCGATAATGATCCGAGGATGGTGCCCGGTTATAGCAATCTTGCAGATTACCTGCCCGACGAAGTACATTATGAACCCATGGACGTGCAGATACAAAGATACGAGTACGGGAAGCCTCTCGTCAAAGATGAAAGATCTCTATCAACGATGATGCGAAGATTGCATGATTGGTACTTGAAAATCTGCAGAGACTCTGGGGGGAGGAGTACTTTGTATGCGAGAGTTAAACCGGAGCATGACCTCGTTGGAATTGATCTGTTGCCTGTTCCATTTGAGGAGTTCTATCAGTTCTTCAATCAATTGGCCCTCGATAAAACAACGGTCGCCTGCTACTGTCTGTAAGTAGTACTACTTCTGTCATTAAGTTTCTCTATATAGCTTAGCTCTTTCATGGCATGTATTTATAATCATCCTCACTATATTATGCAGATTGAAGATCGTCAAATTGAAGAAAAGACAAGTCGGTGATATTGGGTTCATTAACACATATCTCATAGATGCAACTCAGGTTAAACTTGATGCCGCAGCTACCGAGGCCAGCTTGCTACGATCGTTCGTAATAAATCAAAACAAAGATATAATACTCTTTCCTTACAACTTCAGGTGAGTGTTACTGTCTTGTGCGTATTCGGTTTCCCTTATATATTAGTCAAGGTTATAGTAATGTAATTGATGAGTTATGCATGTGTGTGCAGTTACCACTATATTCTCCTAGAGATTAAGCTTGAGCAGGGAGTAGTAACCGTCTTGGACTCTAAACGAAAAGATCCCAAGGAGTATGCGGACATGACTGAAATCCTCAAGAAGTAAGTTAAATCGATCATTATCCACCATATCAGCAACTTTGTTCATTTCCTGATATCAAGTAATTGTTTTCTTTGTCCGGCAGGGTTTGGAGAAAATTCACCAAAACAGTTCCGGGACTGCCGAAGGAGCTGGAATTTAGACACCCGAAAGTAAGTACTATAGTAGCATGTTCTGCGCATCTCCTAGTGATTCAAGCGCTAGTTTCATCAATACCATTTACCATTCTTGCTTATCAGTTTGATTGACCTCTATTTCTTGTAAAGTGGTTGTGGCAGGAACAAGGGAATGATTTCTGTGGATACTACATCTGCGAGTCCATCCGCCACACGACCTGTGAGCGGGGCGAGTACTCTAACGAACAATATGAAGTACGTAAATAACAACATTCACAATTTTATTTTATTACCATCATTTGTGTTGAGTTTCATTCATTTATATATATATATATATATATGTATTGACCCCCTTCTTCAAATTAGATGTTTCGGAAGCGGGATGAACTCCTAGCACCAGCTCGCATGCGAGCAATTCAAGAGGAATTGGCGGCATTCTTTCTTGACCACGTGATCCCTGAAGACGGAGAATTCTATGTGGACCCTGAGTCCGTATGATTACATTTGTAAGAGATAATTATTGTATATATGTAGCCGGTAGTGTCAAATAGATATACCAGAACTTGTTGTTCGACCAATCTCTCGGAGAAGGAGAGGTGGTCGATATCACTTCTCTCTGTATATATGCATATATGTTCATGACGATCTTCTGTTTCCTTCGTTTGCTTACTAGCTAGCTAGCGTGTCTAGTCCTCTCTATATACGTATGTATAGTACGTAGCGTCGACCAAGCACGGACATAAGAGAGGACACTTCTCTCTATTAATTATAACTAGCTAACACAATATATGAAACACCTAAATTAACCCCGCAAAACCCCCAACCCCCCCCCCCCCCCCCCTTTCAAAAAAAAACAAAAACCCCAGCCACAGAAGTGCTGACGCGTGGATGCCTATTGGTCCCGGTTGGTGCCACCAACCGGGACCAAAGGGTCTCCTGACTGGGCTCTGCGCAATGCCCACGTGGAGGGCCTTTAGTCCCAGTTCTGGATTGAACCGGGACTAAAGGGGGGAGGTATTAGTACCGACACTTTAGTCCCGGTTCCGGAACCAGGACTAAAGGCCCTTACGAACCGGGACTATAGGCCCTTTTTCTACCAGTGCTAGTTCTTCTAAAAAGAAGAAAAAGAAAAATGATAGGACTTTGCATGCTTCTAGTGAACCTATCACTGAAACACCTGAGAATCCAAATGATATTTCTATTTCTGATGCTGAAACACAATCTGGTAATGAACCTGAAATTAGTCACAATGTTAACAATAATGTTCACGATGATGCTCAACCTAGTAATGATAATGATATAGAAATTGAACCTGTTGTTCATCTTGATAACCCACAATCAAAGAATCAACGTTATGATAAGAAAGACATTGTTGCTAGGAAACATGGTAAAGAAAGAGAACCTTGGGTTCAGAAACTCATGCCTTTTCCTCTCAAACCATCTAAGAAAAAGGATGATGAGGATTTTGAGCGCTTTGCTGAAATGATTAGACCTATCTTTTTTCGTATGCGATTGACTCATATGCTTAAAACCAATCCTTATGCTAAGTACATGAAAGATATTATTACAAATAAAAGAAAGATACCGGAAGCTGAAATTTCCACCATGCTTGCTAATTATACTTTTAAGGGTGCAATACCAAAGAAACTTGGAGATCCCGGTGTACCAACTATACCATGCTCCATTAAAAGAAATTAAGTTAAAACAACTTTATGTGATCTTGGAGCCGGTGTTAGTGTTATGCCTCTCTCTTTATATCGTAGACTTGATTTGAATAAGTTGACACCTACTGAAATATCTTTGCAAATGGCTGATAAATCAACTGCTATACCTGTCGGTATTTGTGAGGATGTGCGTGTTGTAGTTGCAAACGTTACTATTTTAACGGACTTTGTTATTCTTGATATTCCCGAGGACGATAGTATGTCTATTATTCTTGGAAGACCCTTTTTGAATACTGCAGGGGCTGTTATTGATTGCACTAAAGGCAATGTCACTTTTCATGTTAATGGTAATGAGCATACGGTACACTTTCCGAGGAAACAACCTCAAGTTCATAGTATCAACTCTATTGGAAAAATTCCATCGATTATATTTGGAGGTCATAATGAGTTCGTTAACAAGACTTGATCAACCTTGTTAGTGGATTCCTTTTGATGACCATGAGATGGATGAAACTAGAAGGCACAACCTTCTGTACCCCACTTTTACTTTCTGTTATTTATACTAAATAAAATAAAAACAAATATTTTTCTGTCTGTTATCTGATTATCCGTGCAATATAAAAATACCTCGAAAATAAAAGTTCCACAAATGCCCTCAAATTTAAATACGATTTTCTAGAATATTTGAGAATATTTGGCATTGAGAACACAACAGGGGGGTCAACCACCTGCCCACGAGGGTGGAGGGCGCGCCCTGCCCCCTGGGGGCGCCCCCTTCCTCGTGGGCCCATGGTGGCCCTCCTCCGCTTATCCTTTCACCCATACACTCCTTCTTCCTCCCCCAAACACGAATATCCAGCTCAAGCACGAGTTCTAGCTCACTTTGCTGCCATTTTCGATCTCCTTGCTCAAAGCACCTCTCACAAAACTGCTTGGGGAGATTGTTCCTTGGTATGGGACTCCTCCATTGGTCCAATTAGTTTTTGTTCTAGTGCTTTATTCATTGCAATTTTTTGCTGCTTAGGTGACCCTGTTCTTGAGCTTGCATGTCAAATTTATATGGTCAAAAGTAGTTTTGATGCATGATATAGCCTCTAGACACTTGTAGGAGTAGATGCTATCAATATTATTGAGTTTGGTTTACTTTTATTTTGAAGTTACTAAAAAATTTCAGAATTTTTTAGAGGAAGAAATATGCTTAGGAAAATGTTTCAAGGTGGTTCTTCAAGGAAGCAAGGACCCAGGCTTGCAATGCGTGATGCTGATGACGAGCGACCAAGAGACGCTCCAGTGCGTCCTTGTGAATGGCCTTCTGAGAACTTTATGGATCGAGCGGGAATTAAGGAAGAATTCAACGCATATTTGCGTAACGCTGATCTTGTGAGCTTCGAGGAAAAGAAGTGCAGCCAGTATCACAACCTCACCAGTACCTTTGTGAGGAGGTTTGAATTTTCAACTTCACGGAATTCTCCAACTGTCCTATTTGATCTTTATAATAATTCTTACACTATGGACTTAGAGGATTTTACCACTGTTTGCAAACTTCCACAATGGGGTAGTATAAGGGATCCTCGCAAATCTGAATTTAGAGATTTTCTTGCTAGTATAACTGTGGGAGAATCTAGAGATATAACACAAGCCACCATAGGGAGCATTCACTTTCCTGCTATACATTATTTTGCTCTCTTCATAGGTAGATGCATTAATGGTAAAGATGAGGCATGTCACATGTGTGTCCCTAACCTCAGTGTTCTTCGGAGTGCTATGTTAGGAGACAAATCTTATAATTTGGGAGCCATTGTTGCACGTAGGTTGCATCTTAATAGATTTAATGGAGATTTCTTTGGTGGAATTTATGCAACCTACATAAATAATTTTCTTAGTATAGCCATACGCGAAGATGATATTGAATTACCTCCTGCTTACCTAGACTTTAATGCTATGGTTCACCACCAGTTTGTCGAGAGGAATGAATCACCTCTCCAGTATCGACTAATCTTTGACAGAAGCCGTGCTGTCCATATTACTCTCCCTGCTCCTGCCTTCTTTGATCATCGGGCAAAAGGAAGATATACTATTACTAGAGAGGAGGCAGATGAGTACGAGAGGAGAGCGGAGGCCGCTCGTCGCCACGCTGCAGCTCAGCAGGCGATAGCCGCTGCATCGCAGTACGACCCCAACTACTATTATGGATATCTGCCAGGCCAGCCGTGGCCATAGACCAACTTAGGCCAAAAGCCTAAGCTTGGGGGAGTACGTATTTCCCATCGACCTTACATTTATGTTCACACACTCATTGCTAGATGTCGGTGCTCATACTTTTTCATTGTATCATCCATGCTAGTTTATTTCCCTTTTTATGCTTTCTTCTTGTGTGTTTAATTAACCTTAAGAAAAAACCAAAAAAATAGTTGTAACTTTTAGTTAGTTTAATTTCCATGCTTGTAGTAGTAATTAAAAAGAAAACCCAAAAAGATTTCCTGTTCTTCTTTTGCTTGTTGGGAGCTTTCCCGCGTAAATAGTTTTATTTCTTTTCTTTCCTTTGGGGGTCGATAGGAGAAGACCATAATTAAATTGTTGAAGTGGCTCTTATATGCATTATTGTTGATCTGACAAAAGAGCCCATATTGCCTTGTCTTCTCCTATTTATTAAATGCCTGCAGATTCCAGCTTAGTCCAATGCACGTGCACTATTATTATTATTCACATCATTCGATCGTGCAAGTGAAAGGCAATTATGATGATATATGATGGACTGGCTGAGATGAGAAAAGCTGGTATGAACTCAACCTCTTTTTTTTTTGTAAATATGATTAGTTCATCGTTCCTGATTCAGCCTATTATGAATAAACATGTTTGCAATGATAACTAGAGATCATAGTTTCTTGTGCCATGCTTGATTAGCTATGAGTTATAATGGTTTACCTTGCGTGCCAACATGCTATTGAGATAGTTTATGATGTGGTATGATAGGGTGGTATCCTCCTCTGAATGATTTAAGTGACTTGACTTGGCGCATGTTCACGCATGTAGTTGAAACAAAATCAACATAGCCTTCGGGATATTTATGTTCATGGTGGATTATATCCTACTCATGCTTGCATTCAGTGTTGATTAATTTTAATGCATGTTCATGACTGTTGTCGCTCCACTGGTAGAAAAAGGGCCTGCTCTCCCAGTTCGTAAGGGCCTTTAGTCCCGGTTCCTGAACCGGGACTAAAGGGTCGGTACTAATGCCCTAACCCTTTAGTCCCGGTTCAAACCAGAACCGGGACTAAAGGCCCACCACGTGGCCGGTCCAGCTTTAGTCCCGGTTGGTAACACCAACCGGTACTAAAGGAAATTTTCTAATTTTTTTTTGAAATTTTTTTTTGAAATTTTTTATTT
Organism: Triticum urartu; assembly: GCF_003073215.2. Lineage (NCBI taxonomy): Eukaryota > Viridiplantae > Streptophyta > Magnoliopsida > Poales > Poaceae > Triticum > Triticum urartu. Next base: position 13,223,653 of record NC_053027.1, on the reverse strand, counting down.
TCAAATTTCTGAATTCTTTTAATCTCTAATCTCTAATCTCCCCTCATCACTGCTCAATTTAATCTCTAATCACCCCTCATCATTCCAAATCATCTAACTTCCCGGACGGTCACCCATCCTCCCACTCCCCCAGCCTGAGCACGCTTAACTTCCGGGTTCTATTCTCCCTCGTTTCCAAGTCTGCACTCGTTGTTTTCCTGACAATAGTAAGATGTCAATCCTATTAACCCTCAGGAGTTTAGCTTGAGCATGAAGTACAATTTCACTGTTTGAGTTTGAAACTATTGTTCTAAAAAACAATAATTTTTTAGTAACACTAATATTTCTTGAATAAGTAGTTTGACCATTGTTTGACCACAGTTTGACCATAGTTTGACCAGATTTGACCAAAATTCAAAAAAACTGAAATAATTATTTAATAACACTAATATTCTTGAATAATTATTTAGTAACACTAATACTTCTTGAATAAGTAGTTTGACCATAGTTTGACCAGATTTAATGAAAATTAAAAAAAACTGAAATTTGAGCATAACTTTTTTTCCTTTTGGAATTTGAGGATTCTACAAATTTGCAAACAGGCCGTAGGCGGTCTCCATCGGATGTAACTTTTCGAGTAGATGATTTTTCATATAAAAACTTTTTAATCCGAGTTCGTATGCAAAAGTTATGCCCATTTTACAAATTCCAGAGAGACTTTGTAAATAAAGTCGAAATTCATATTTGTAAATTTTCCCAACAACTAGACCACATATCACATGGGAAACTTATTTTATTTTATTTTTTGACATTTCCATCATTTTCTTTTGTTTTTTATAAAACTGAAAAGGCGGTCCACGGGGGGGGTGGGGGTGGGGGGGAGAGTTTGAAAATGGGACCTTTAGTACCGGTTCGTGCCATGAACCGGTACTAATGCCTCAAAGCCCATTAGTCCCGGTTGGTGGCACCAACCGGTACTAAAGGTCTAACCTTTAGGACCGGTTGGTGCCACCAACTGGGACTAATGGGCATCGCACCCTTTAGTCCCGGTTCATGGCACGAACCGGGACTAAAGGGCCCAGGTGAACCGGGACTAATGCCTTAGCCGCATGAACCGGGATAAACGCACACATTGGTCCCGTTTCCGGACTGAACCGGGACTAATGGGCTTACCCGGCCTAGACCAAAGCCCCCTTTTCTACTAGTGCTCTCTAGCTAGTCGCTTCCTAGTCTTTTGCTAGCCTTCACCTGTACTAAGCGGGAATACTGCTTGTGCATGCAATCCCTTAAACCCCAAAGTTATTCCACATGAGTCCACTATACCTACCTATATACGGTATCTACCTGCCGTTCCAAGTAAATTTGTATGTGCCAAACTCTAAACCTTCAAATCAATATCCTGTTTTGTATGCTCGAATAGCTCATGTATCAACTAGGGCTGTCTGTATCTTCCATGTTAGGCGGGTTATTCTCAAGAGGAGTGGACTCCGCTCCTCACTCACGAGATAAATGGCTGGTCACCGGGATGCCCATTCCCATGCTTTATGCAAACTAAATCAAAATAATTGCAAACAGAACTCCCCCTGGGACTCTTGTTAGTTGGAGGCACTCGTTGTTTCGAGCAAGCCATGGATTGATGCTTGTTGGTGGAAGGGGGAGTATAAACTTAACCATTCTGTTTGGGAACCGCCTATAATGTGTGTAGCATGGAAGATATTGCCATCTCTTGGTTGTTATGTTGACAATGAAAGTATACCGCTCAAAATATTATTCACCTCTGTTTCAAAACCGAGCTCTGGCACCTCTACAAATCCCTGCTTCCCTCTGCGAAGGACCTATCTATTTACTTTTATGTTGAGTCATCCTCCTCTAATTAAAAAGCACTAGTTGGAGAGCACCGCTGTCATTTGCATTCATTACTGTTAGTTTACATTGAGTATGACTTGACTGGATCTCTTTTAGCATGAATTACAATGTCTAGTCAGTCCTTGGTCTTTAAAGGTGCTCTGCATTTATGTTTTGCGGTCTCAGAAAGGGCTAGCGAGATACCATCTTGTTATATCATATTATGATTGTTTTGAGAAAGTGTTGTCATCCACAATTTTTTATTATGTCTCGCTAGTTGATTATGCTATTGATATGAGTAAACTTGAGACCTATGCATTATTACGAATGTGGTTAGTTATAATCCTTGCTGAAAACTTGAATGCTGGCTTTACATACTTACAACAAGAGCAAACAGAGTTTGTAAAAGTTTTTCTTTATCACTTTCAGTTTGTCAACTGAATTGCTTGAGGACAAGCAAAGGTTTAAGCTTGGGGGAGTTGATACGTCTCCGTCGTATCTACATTTCCAAACACTTTTGCCCTTGTTTTGGACTCTAACTTGCATGATTTGAATGGAACTAACCCGGACTGATGCTATTTTCAGCAGAATTACCATGGTGTTATTTATGTGCAGAAACAACCATTCTCGGAATGACCTGAGACTTTACGGAGAAAATTTTCAGAAAATATGAAAAATACATGCAAAAGATGAAGGCTAGGGGGCCCACCACCTGTCCACGAGGCTGGGGGCGCGCCCCCTACCTCGTGGGCCCCCTGTTGCCTCTCCGACTCCAACTCCAACTCTATATATTGTGTTTCGGGGAGAAAAAAACATAGCGTTTTACGATACGGAGCCGCCGCCAAGCCCTAAAACCTATCGGGAGGGCTGATCCGGAGTCCGTTCGGGGCTCCGGAGAGGGGAATCCATCGCCATCGTCATCATCAACCATCCTCCATCACCAATTCCATGATGCTCACCGCTGTGCGTGAGTAATTGCACCGTAGGCTTGCTGGACGGTGATGGGTTGGATGTGATCTATCATGTAATCGAGTTAGTTTTGTTAGGGTTTGATCCCTAGTATCCACTATGTTCTGAGATTGATGTTGCTATGACTTTGCTATGCTTAATGCTTGTCACTAGGGCCCGAGTGCCATGATTTCAGCTCTGAACCTATTATGTTTTCAACAATATATGAGTGTTCTTGATCCTATCTTGCAAGTCTATAGTCACCTATTATGTGTTATGATCCGTTAACCCCGAAGTGAGAACAATTGGGATACTTACCGGTGATGACCGTAGTTTGAGGAGTTCATGTATTCACTATGTGTTAATGCTTTGTTCCGGTACTCTATTAAAAGGAGGCCTTAATATCCCTTAGTTTCCATAAAGACCCCGCTGCCACGGGAAGGTAGGACAAAAGATGTCATGCAAGTTCTTTTCCCTAAGCACGTATGACTATATTCGGAATACATGCCTACATTATATCAATGAACTTGAGCTAGTTTTGTGTCACCCTAGGTTATGACTATTACATGATGAACCGCATCCGGCATAATTCTCCATCACCGATCCATTGCCTACGAGCTTTCCATATATTGTTCTTCGCTTATTTACTTTTCCGTTGCTATTGCTATCATTACTACAAAATACCAAAAACATTACTTTTACTACTGTTACCTTTTGCTACCGTTATCACTACTATCATATTACCTTGCTACTAAACACTTTGCCGCAGATATTAAGTTTCCAGGTGTGGTTGAATTGACAACTCAGCTGCTAATACTTGAAAATATTCTTTGGCTCCCCTTGTGTCGAATCAACAAATTTGGGTTGAATACTCTACCCTCGAAAACTGTTGCGATCCCCTATACTTGTGGGTTATCATGCCACCACGTTTTTGGCCCGACGCACTTGCCACCGCTTCACTACTCATCAACATTCGTCCTTGTCGCACTCGCGAGAATTTTGCACCTCATCACCTTATGTTCGGCACACCACCTTCCTATGCTAAGATCCGCATCTTCGGTTGCCTGTGCTACCCTAGCATCGCTTCCACTACTCCGCATAAGCTCGCACCTAGGTCCTTGGCCTGCATCTTTATCGGCTATCCTCCCAACACCAAAAGGCTACCGCTGCTATGATTTGATCTCACATCTGGTGATCACTTCCCGACACGTTTACTTTGACGAGATGGTTTTTCCGTTTCAGCAGGTACCTTCGGATGTTGCGGCTTTACCCGCTCCCCGTGACGGTCGCCCCCATGCTTCTCTTGGGACGCCTCCCGGTTTTGAGGGTGCCCCCCGCACCACGGGTCGAGTTATTCCCCGTTTGGCTGCCTCAGGGGCAGCACCCCCTACAGCGCCCGTCATGCCGTCAGCATCCCCGGCGATCGCGCCGCCGTCGGCCTCTCGCTGCTTCCATCCCTGAGTCGTCCCCTCTCCCATCGTCAGCTCGAGCGCCCCTCCGGGATCCTCATTGGCTCGCTGCGATGCAGGAAGAGTTCAACACTCTCCAGCGGAACCACACCTGGCAGCTTGTCCCTCGGCCGCATCTTGCCAACATCATCACGGGCAAGTGGGTCTTTAGGCACAAGACTCGTCAGGATGGCACTCTCGAGCGTTACAAAGCTCGTTGGGTGGTTCGGGGCTTTCGGCAACGTGTGGGTGTGGACTTCACCGACACTTTTGCCCTGCTTGTTAAATCGGGCATGATCCGCACCGTGCTTCAGCTAGCCATCTCCCGAGCTTGGCTTGTGCATCAGTTGGACGTTCCCAATGCCTTCTTGCAGGGCCACCTCACTGAGCAGGTGTTCTGTGAGCAGCCTACCGGCTTCGTCGACACCGCGCATCCAGACCATGTGTGCTTACTCTCCCGTTCCCTTTACGGGTTAAAGCAGGCGCCTCGGGCCTGGTACTAGCGCATCGCTGCATTCCTGCAGACACTCGGATTTACATCGACTCGCTCTGATGTGTCCCTCTTCATGTACCATCATGGAGTTGACACGGCCTACTTACTGTTATATGTCGACGACATCATCCTGGTGGCATCCACTGCCGAGCTCTTTCAGCGGCTCACTACTCGACTTCGCGATGAGTTTGCCCTCAAGGACCTGGGGCCCCTGCACTACTTCCTTGGCATTGAGGTGGTTTGACGACCAGATGGGTTCTTCATGGACCAGCAGCAATATGCTCATGAGCTTCTTGATCGGGCCGACATGCTTAACTGCAAACCCGCTCCCACGCCCGTCGACACCAAGGCCAAGGTTTCTGCTCTGGAGGGTTCTCTCGCATCCGATGCGACCTTCTATCGCTCAACTGTGGGTGCTCTGCAATACCTGACCCTGACGCGTCCCGACATGCAGTATCCTGTTCAGCAGGTCTGTCTTCACATGCATGCTCCGCGTGACTCTCACTGGACCCTGGTGAAGCGTATCCTCCGTTACATACGTGGCACCCCGTCCATGGGACTTACGCTGACGGCCTCCGCTTCCACCGACCTCGTCGCCTACTCTGATGTGGACTGGGCTGGCTGCCCGGACACACGGCGCTCCACCTCAGGGTACTGTGTCTACCTTGGGCCGTGTCTGATCTCTTGTTCCTCCAAGGGACAGTCCACCGTCTCCTGCTCGAGTGCCGAGGCAGAGTAGCGGGCAGTGGCTAACGCCGTTGCTGAATGCTCTTGGTTTCGTCAGCTGCTCCAGGAGTTGCTTTGTGATGTTCACAAGGCCACACTCATCTACTGCGACAACGTCTCCACCGTGTACCTCTCCGCTAACCCGGTCCACCATCGTCGAATGAAGCATATTGAGATCGACATACACTTTGTTTGTGAGCAGGTGGCTCTTGGGCGCATCCGGGTCCTCCACGTCCCGACGGCGCAACAGTTTGCCAATGTCATGACAAAAAGACTGCCTACTTTTGTTTTAGAAGAGTTCAGGTCCAGTCTTTGCGTCTCCGGCAACGCTTCGACTGCGCGCGGGGGGGGGGGGGGGGTGGGGGGGGGGGGGGTTGAACATATGGTTTGTGCATGTATATTATATACCTCGGCCCACCTCCTAGTCTTTGCATAGTGTGGCCCACTTTGTACTCCATATATACGTGCGCTATGCACCGATCAATACATCGAGTAGCATTGCCAAAACTCTGGTCTGAACAACGGAGTCAGGGATGTCCCGAGCGCAGGTCGCCATGGCGATGATCAGCAGATACACACTTAGTTTTTTTTGCGGGGTGAAAAGGGGTTTCATTACTCAAGGTGGAGAGATATCCTCCAAACAAAGTTGAGGTACATTAGCAGGGCCCGATCGAAGCCAAACTGATGTCCTAGCTTCTACACGACCAAATGAGGCTAGTCTATGACCGACAACATTTTGATGCCTGCTTACATGAGTAATGGAACACTCCCTTTCGCCAAGAAGCTCTTTAACTTCCTTGATTATCATCGTGTTCTGCGATCTGTCCTCCGTATGCGTACGGATGGATTCAACAGCAGTGAGACAATCCATCTCCACATCGACTGGAAGCTGGGACCACTGCACAGCAAAACGAAGGCCCTCCAAACAAGCTAGAAGTTCAGCCTAAAGTGGACTCACATAGTTTTGTAGACTCCTGCAGGCCGAGAAGATGATCTCCCCCTTGCTATCGCGTAGCACCATGCCTGCTCCCGCCTCACCCGATTCCTGACAAAAAGACGCATCCACATTAAGCTTTACTCTCTCTGAGTCCGGCGGCTGCCACCGAGGCCTTGGGTTGGGATCAATCCCAGCATGCGATGACATCTTCTGTGGTCCTCCCCACAGTGGCATCTTGCCTTTAACAAGATCATCGTTTGGACAATGCTTGATGGCCAGAATGGATCCCTCGTAGGTGAGAAGGAAGCGCGTCGAGGCATCGGTCGGAGGATGTTTTTTTGTCATGGACGATCTCGTTCCTGACGTGCCAGACACGTCAAAGAACCATAAGCATCCGCATCCGATCATCCTCATTCATGTCAGCCAACACGTCGAAGATCCATTCCTTCCTTGTCGGCCGGACAGTTGAAGGGTTTGGCAGCCTCCAGAAGTTACACATATTACACCATAGCTCCACGGCCCGGGGGCATCTACAGAACACATGGTATGTGTCCTCCCGCTCTATACCACAGAGTGGGCAAACATCTGTGATTTCCAAGTTCCTCGCCTTTTTGTTAGCCCATGTTGCTAGAGAGTTGGATGCCAGCTTCCACGCGAAAATACGCACCTTCGGTGGAGCCGGGAACTTCCAGTTGAATGCCCAAGCAGCTCGCCGCCCGTCCGGGGCCCTGCTAGCAGCTACCGAGGATGGTAGGAGTCGCTCTTCTAAGCACATGCGATAAGACTCTCTTGACAGAGAAGGAGCCATTCCACTCGGCCGCCCATGCGATGCAGTCTTCTTGCTGTGGGGAGGCCTTAATCTTGAGGATTTCCATGACATCTAGGTGCATAAAATGTTGGTTCAACAGCGCCACCTTCCAGTTGCCATATTCATCCATAAGCTGACTCACACGCCGCAGCCGGCACCGGCCCTGGACAGAGATCGGTCCACGAGCCAATGGGTGAGGGATCCACTGATCTCTCCAAATACATACCGAAGTCCCATCACCAATATGCCAAATTAGGCCTTTCTTGAGGAGCTCCAATCCATGCACAATGGATTGCCACGTCGTTGAAACATTGCCCGTGAAGACGGTGTCTTCCAGTCGTCCTTCTGGGTAGTACCTTGCCTTAAGCACCTGCGCGCACAAAACTGTTGGGATTATAGATAAGGCGCCAAGCTTGCTTTGCGAGCAAAGCTTGGTTGAATAAGCGGAAGTGGCGAAAGCCGAGCCCTCCTTTCTCCTTTGGGTTGATGATGCTATCCCAAGCTCTCCAATGTGTCTTCCTCTTTCCTTGATTCGATCCCCACCAGTAGTTCCTGACCATCCTGGTAAGATCATCGCCGACACTCCGGGGCAGGCGGAACACCCCCATGAGATAGGTAGGCAAGGACTGAGCGACTGCTTTAATCAAAATTTCTTTACCTCCCTGCGATGCACAGTCCCCCCAAGCCAGAATCCTTTTCATGAGTTGCTCCTGGAGACTTTGGAAACGGCCTTTAGACATGCGACCAGTCAGGGTTGGGAGCCCCAGATATCGTTCCTCAAAATTCAGGTTCTGAACCTCTAAATCTTTTGCTACTGAAGTCTGCTCAGCCGGTCGACACCTCTGTCCAAAGAGAATAGAACATTTCTCAGGGTTGATGAATTGTCCAGTGCATCTCTCGTATGTAGCAAGGACATCCCGGACTGCCGTTGCCTCAGCTGCCGTCGCACGGAAGAAAAGGAGTGTGTCGTCCGCAAAGAGCAAATGTGAGATGACCGGCGCCCTCGGGCATACCCGCAAGGGGGTGATCAAGCCCTGTTGCACTTTACGTTTAAGTAGTGCGTCAAGCCCATCCGCCACAAACAAAAAGAGGAAAGGTGAGAGCGGGTCTCCCTGCCATAGCCCACGCGATGGAACGAACAAATCTGAGTTGGCTCCATCCACTTTGACAGAGTATGTCACCGAGGTTATGCAAAGCATAATCCATTGCACCCACCGGTGATCAAAGCCAAGTTGTTGCATCATCCGCCTTAGGAATTCCCAATCCACTCTATCATATGCCTTGGAAAGGTCGAGTTTATATGCACAAGCAGTCCTTTCCAGATCCTTCTCTTGCTTAATAGAATGAATGCACTCAAAAGCGATGAACGCATTATCTTTTATGAGCCTGCCTGGTATGAAGGCACTCTGTTCCGGTGCTATGATATCATCCAGTAGCGGTCGTAGCCGGTTCACAAGACATCTAGAAATAATCTTGTAAGTGATGTTGCAAAGGCTAATAGGTCAAAAGTCAGCAAGCCTCTTTGGATCCTTCACCTTAGGTATCAAGACTATAGACGTCGCGTTTACACCTTCCGGCATGATACCTGTATCAAAAAATAACTTCACCGCCGAGATTATCTCCTCCTTAAGTGTACCCCAATGCCGCTGAAAAAATCTTGCTGGAAAACCGTCCGGGCCTGGGGCCTTGAGAGGGCCTATCTGGAATAACGCATCACTAATCTCTTTGTCAGAGAACGGGGCACACAGCTTTACATTCATGTCCTCTGTCACTTTTGGTTGAAAGAGTTGGATGATCTCCTCCGGGTCAATGGCAGGGTCGGCCGTGAACATATATATGTTGGAAGTAATCCTTGGCCATCCTCTCCATAGTCCGTTGCTCCTGTTGCCATACCCCTTGTGCATCCGTGAACCCTTTAATTCTATTCTTATTAGCTCTCCGAACTGCCTTCATGTGAAAGAACTTCGTGTTTCTATCCCCCTCTTTCAGGCACGCTACCCTTGAATGTTGGAGCCATAGCATTTCCTCGCGGTATAGCAGCTCATTCATAGCATCCATCTCTTTTCGTATTTCTGCACGGTCTGCATTCATATTCATCAACTCCTCAAGGCGTGATCTGCATTTTTCTAGTTCTCTTGTGACATCGCCAAATTTCTGGCTGCTCCAGGTATGCAACTTGCCCATCAGTTTACCAAGTGCTAAGCGAACATCTCTAAGATTTCTCTTGCCGACCATCAGTTTACCAGATACGCACTCAGTTTCAGTAATAAGCTCTTCTTCATTGCCGACCACGCTCCTATGGCCATGCCTATGCTTTGTTTGGTTGCTCCTCCCCCTTCCAGTATCCACATATATATATATATATAGCCAAGACAGCCTTGACTATTCTTTTGCAGAAAAAAAGGCCGTCAACATTAGCTTTCTCAAATCACAAGTAGTTGTAGCCAAATTTAATTTCCTATAAGATATCTCTGTCTTAGAGCATTACTAGTAGAACCCTCAAACTCTCGAACCCTCACTACGTTTTAAGGGTTCAAAAATGATCTTTTTGTGCACTTTTACGGGTTGAAAAATAGGGGCAAAGATTAGAACCCTCAAACCCAACCCTTATAACAGAATATTCCCCATGAACAACGTTGTCGTTGCGCGCGGGAGGTCACGGGGCGGCCGCCGGCGACGGGGGCAACTAGCAGCGGCGGTCGCGGGCGTAGGCGCGGGAGTTGGGAGGATTTTCCCCTCCCGCGCGAGTATAACCGCTAAATGAGGGTTGTGGTAGGTTTTGCTCCCCAACCCTTATTTTTGAGAATTGGGAGAGGGTTTAAGGGTTGGACCTTTAAAAAAATTTGAGGATTTGAGAGTTAAGGGGTTCTAGTCTACGGCTTTTTTCGACAAAAACTGTAAAAAAGCAGTTATTTTTAAGGATTTGAGGGTTTGAGGGCTCTACTACTAATACTCTTACGTACATCATTTCTCCAGGATATATGTGCATGTCCCGTTTCGTGTTTCTTCTAGGCTGCAAAGACGTGCACGACGTTTGGCATGGTCAAATTTTGTATGATGTATCCCAAGCATTCATCTTAAAGCTACTAGATATATGTTTGTCGGATTGTGCGGGTAGCATCTATCTATCTATCCATCTATCTATCTATCTATCTATCTATCTATCTATCTATTCTATCCTTTATGCAGAGGCCTTGTGTTACTCATCATGTTTTGTATCTGATTGATGCTACATTTTAAGTTAATAAAAGTGTCCTTTATCGAAAAAAATCTATCTATCTATTTGATTATTATTACATACTAAAATAAAAATACATGGTCGCATAGAGATATCACATTAAGTCACACCATCCATACTAACCTAATCGTTGAATCTAAAATTTGTGGCTAGATTTTCATGTAGAATTATTAGTCATGTAACCATGTGAGTGTAATCACGTTCATGATTTATATTGATCTACTGTATATACCAAAAGCAAAATACATAATATCATTGAGGTACCAAGTTAAGGCTCAGTTCTTTTCTGGCTTATGGAGGCCTTATCGTGGAAAATAAGCTCAAGCCAAAAAGAACTTGTTTTTTTGTGTTTGGCTTAATTTCCAGCGGCTGCCGGTCTGTTCACGTTTGGGAGAAGCCAGCGTCGGGCAGCTTCCCGAGCGCAGCCCATTAAAAATCGAACAGGTATATCTCTATGCCCTCAGCATTGCCAGTTATTACAAGAGAAATGCCACCCGCAAAAAATATAACCCCGGCCCAGGCATCGCTCATCTAGTCATCTATCCCGACGCATCGTTGCTTCGCGCGTCTGCTAGGTTTCGCCGCCGCCGCCTTGTGTACAGCCGCCGCCGCCTCTTGTCCAGCTAGCCGCCGCCGCCGTCGCCCTTCCCGACGTCATGCAGGGAGGTTAGCCAACGTTGCTACCCTGCTCCAACGTCGGCATCGTCGGCCTTCACCCGTCCATCTGCTGCTCCCGTCCTGCTGCACATCCTGCACATCCGATCTTCATACTAGTCCGATCTTGACGCCCAGCTCTAGTCAAGTCGTCCATGTCCAAGCTCTTGCCAAGGTAAGCACCTTCTATCCTTTTAGCTTTCTCCTACGTACTACTTTCCAGATCGGATGTGATGCAAGGTCTGGAGCATGTCATGTGTATGATCTGTGCTACATTAGAGTGAAAACAAATACTTCTGATTATACACTGATTGCTATGTACGTATAAATGTATGCCCAAAAATACTTTCTCGTGTATGAATTTTGTTTTGTGGCAGTAAGCTTATTTTGATAAATTAGACAGTGGGATTTTGTTACTGCTATGGGCTATGTGCTATGGGGTATGTGCTGTTTGATTAATTGAAACATTCATTTTATGATAGATGGATAAAGGTAAATCTGGGAAAGCAAATTGGGATCCTGTTGCCCATAAAATTTTCCTTGACATTTGTGTTGAAGAAGTGAATGCAAATAACCGTTCCGATGGACATTTGAGCCCAATTGTATATGAAAATATGATAAGAAAGTTCAATGAGCGGACAAAAAGAAATTATGTTCGCAAGCAATTCAAGAATAGGTGCGATTTACTTGAAAAAGAGTACAATTGTTGGAAGACGTTAAACCAAAAGGCATCTGGCATCGGAATAGATCCTGTTACTAAGAGCATTGCGGCTACCGATGAATGATGGGCAAATGAGATACAGGTATTGATGCATTCATATTACTTTTATTTGTTACTTTTCCTTCTAATTTGATAATTAATGTATTAGTGTGATAATTTTGCAGAGAAATGAGATTGCGGCCAAGTTTCGATATGCTCCATTAGTGGATGAGCAAAGAATGAGTTTAATATTTGATGACCACAGTGTGACAAATGCGTGTGCGAGGGTTGCAATTCCCTCGTCTCAAGTTGATGCCTCTCAAATTAACATTGAAGAGGATAATGAGGACGACTCAGGATGTGAGTTAGATGTTACCCAAGTTGCACCCAACAAAGTTTCATCTAAATGTCGAAAGAAGAGATCATGTCCTTATTCACCTAGTCCCAAGATGGTCCAAAAAGCAGCAAAAGATAGTGATGATAAAATGGTATTTAACCGCATGGTTGACCTCTGGGAGAGGAGGGAGATTAGCTGCAATTTGGCGACGTCTCAAATGAATGTTGATCATGCGAGAGATGAGATCAAAGAGATGACGACCATGGTGGTGAACGATGGAGGTCAGCCTAGAAGTGATGTGTATTTCTATGCTCTACAGCTGTTTACGAAGAAGGAACATCGTGATGTATTCAGTGCCCTCAAGGATGATACTGCTAGTGTGAGGCTTGAATGGATCAAGAGGACATGGGATATCTTTATGAAAAAAGTTTAGAACCTATGTGATGTTATTTGCTTTGAATAAAATTACTTGCTATCGATTTGTAGTGTCGTGAACCTAAGTTTTTTTCGGAACCTCTTGTTTGCACTCAGATTGTACTGTTGGGAGATCAGATTATTTCCTATCAATATGTACGCATTATTGATCTTTCTCTAGTAGTTTTTAGTGCCATGTATCGTGTGTGATGCCTCAAATTATTTGTTTTCTTGTGCACCAAATTATAATGCATGTATATTGTGTTGCTTATATGACAGATGGATATCTCTGTTGAGGATGAAGATGAAGAACTTGATTTTTGCATTCTTGCAATGGCACATTATCTTCAAAACAAACAGAGGGTGCCATATGCACCTAGAAGAGCACCGATGATGACAGGGTTGCAGTGGGTTCAAGAGAAAGAGATGGATCCAAAAGCATTCTACTCCATGTTCAGGATGCGGAGGTCAGTGTTTTACCCATTGCATGACACTCTAGTTGAGAAATATGGTTTAACGTCAACTTGCAACATGTCAAGTAAAGAAGTATTAGCACTATTTTTATGGACTTGGGGACATGCCAGACCACCGACAATATCGTAGATCGATTTGAACACAGTCGGTCTACCATTAACAAAAAAATTAAAGAGGTTTTGAAGTGTGTGGTGATTACCTTCTAGCCAAAGATGAAGCTTTCACCCAAGTTCATGACTCGCTTAAAAAACCAAGATTCTGGCCTCACTTCAAGGATGCCATTGGGGCCATAGATGGAACACACATACCGTGTATTGTGCCCGAAACATAGCAGCCCAAATATCGCAATAGAAAAGGTGTCACCACTCAAAATGTCATGGCAATATGTGATTTTGATATGAGGTTCATTTTTGTTGTTGCTGGATGGCCTGGATCTGTTCATGACACACGTGTATGGGCTGATGCACGAGCTGAATATCCTAGTTTCCCACACCCTCCGAACGGTAATGATTTGTACATGCATTCGTTTACACTATCCTTTTGCTTTACATTACTGGTCTTGATTGCATTTTTTGTTCCCTATATAGGAAAATACTATCTTGTTGACTCGGGCTATCAAAACAGAGATCGGTATCTAGCACCATACAAAGGACAATGGTACCATGTACCTGATTTCCAGCAAGTACCTCCTCGAGGGAGAAATGAGACCTTTAATCAGCTACATTCCTCACTACGAAATGTCATCGAAAGAACTTTTGGTGTTCTCAAGATGAAATGGCGAATCCTTCTTGGCATTAGGTGTTACAAAGTTGAAACGCAAACAACGATAATTACTGCATGCACTTGTCTTCATAACTACATCCGTGAGAGAAAACTACCTGATGAGCATTTTACCATGGTTGAGAATGGATCCTATGTTCACGAGGAGAGCGCTTCTCATCACTTTGCACCCTATGATGAAGGCAATGTGGGTAGCGTACGAGATGCTATTGCAGCTAGTGTCTTTCCTTGACGACTAGATTTATGGTGTATGCTTTTCTTTGGAGAACCTTCCAATATTTAGAATATCTTCCTTTTGCTCTCAAGTACTATTGACAATAATGTTTTTATAATGTTCGTATGTGTGAAAATGGTGATTTTTATGTGGTCCGTATGTGTGGAAATGGTGTTCTTATTATGTCCGCAGGTTTACAGTGATCTTCCTTATGTGGACTTGTTACAATTTATCCATATTTGTATGTGCGGCAAAACACTACAAAATAACTCAAATATTATTTCATGAAAACATAATTACAGTCCATGGGTATTACAGACTTTTCATTGGGTACATAGAAAATAAGCTGAAGGGACAGAGGCTGAAAAGAACTAGATGGCTTATTCTCACTGGGCTTAATTTCCACCGCGGCTTCTCGGGGGCTTATTTTCACGGTGGCTTCTGCATAAGCTAGAGGTGAAAAGAACTGGCGAGTGCCAGAAGGAGAATATCCCCCAGCCTTATCAGGGAGAGGTTGTAGTCTTTACGGATCACAGCCAGAGGGGCTTCACACCACCCGCATCAAAATTCTTCAGGGATCTCCTGTACCTTTTCAACCTCGACCCCCATGATATTTGTCCAAATTCAATGACCAATTTATGCCAACTCCAGGTATGTAGTGAAGTCTATCTTCAGACGGAGCCAACTGTTTCTCTCTTTCAAGAATTCTTCTATGTCAACCGTCAAACAGAGTGTGCAGATGGCCACAGTGTTGAACTTGGTGGAGTACATTGCAGAGACGTAAAGGCTGCTTTTTTCCAAAGGCCACATTAGCGAGTCATCCGGAAGGATGGAATGCAACATGGTTTTACTGTGAATATGGTTAGTTCATAATCTTTGCTGAAAACTTGAATGTTGGCTTTACATATTTGCAACAACAAGATCAAACAGAGTTTGTAAAAGTTTTTCTTTATCACTTTCAGTTTGTCAACTGAATTGCTTGAGGACAAGCAAAGTTTTAAGCTTGGGGGAGTTGATACGTCTCCAACGTATCTACTTTTCCAAACATTTTTCCCTTGTTTTGGACTCTAACTTTCATGATTTGAATGGAACTAACCCGGACTGACGTTGTTTTCAGCAGAACTGCCATGGTGTTATTTTTGTTGAGAAATACAAGTTCTTGGAATGACATGAAAATCTACGGAGACACGTTTTGGAATTAATAAAAAATACTGGCGAAAGAATCAGCATCAGGGGGCCCACACCCTATCCATGAGGTTGCAGGGTGCCCCCCCTAGGGCGCGCCCCCTGCCTCGTGGGCCCCCTGAGACTCTAGCGACCTCAACTCCAACTCCATATATTCATGTTTGGGAAGAAAAAAAATCAAAGAGAAGGATTCATCACGTTTTACGATACAGAGCCGCCGCCAAGCCCTAATCTTCCTCGGGAGGGCTGATCTGGAGTCCGTTCGGGGCTCCGGAGATGGGAGTCCATCGCTATCCGCATCATCAGCCATCCTCCATCACC
This sequence comes from Triticum urartu, assembly GCF_003073215.2. Lineage (NCBI taxonomy): Eukaryota > Viridiplantae > Streptophyta > Magnoliopsida > Poales > Poaceae > Triticum > Triticum urartu. The sequence goes on along the minus strand of NC_053027.1, from coordinate 13,208,152 downwards.
AATTTCATGATGCTCACCACCGTATGTGAGTAATCTCATCATAGGCTTGCTGGACGGTGATGGGTTGGATGAGATTTACCATGTAATTGAGTTAGTTTTGTTAGGGTTTGATCCCTAGTATCCATTATGTTCTAAGATTGATGTTGCTATGACTTTGATATGCTTAATTCTTGTCACTAGGGCCCGAGTGTCATGATTTCAGATCTGAACCTATTATGTTTTCATGAATATATGTGAGTTTTTGATCCTATTTTGCAAGTCAATAGTCACCTACTATGTGTTATGATCCGGCAACCCCGAAGTGACAATAATCGGGACCACTCCAGTGATGACCGTAGTTTGAGGAGTTCATGTATTCACTAGGTGTTAATGCTTTGGTCCGGTACTCTATTAAAAGGAGGCCTTAATATCCCTTAGTTTCCAATAGGACCCCGCTGCCACGGGAGGGTAGGACAAAATATGTCATGCAAGTTCTTTTCCATAAGCACGTATGACTATATTCGGAATACATGCCTACATTACATTGATGAACTGGAGCTAGTTCTGTGTCACCCTATCTTATAAATGTTGCATGAGGAATCGCATCTGACATAATTATCCATCATTGATCCATTGCCTACGAGCTTTTCACATATTGATCTTTGCTTAGTTACTTTTTGTTGCCACTGTTACGATTGCTAAAAAAACTATTACTCTTACTTTTGCCACCGTTACCATTACTTCCATACTACTTTGCTACTAAATATTTTGCTGCAGATATTAAGTCTTTCAGGTGTGGTTGAATTGACAACTCAACTGCTAATACTTGAGAATATTCTTTGGCTCCCCTTGCGTCAAATCAATAAATTTGGGTTGAATACTCTACCCTCGAAAACTGGTGTGATCCCCTATACTTGTGGGTTATCACTGTGCAGCCTTCATTGGCATTTGTTTGTGGAACCTGATGTTCTAGGAGAGGAGCATGATGGATCAGACTGCGCATTGATGGATTCCTGATGTTGCGGGAAGTTGGATCTAAGAAGATGCTTGTAATACCAATGCCATCCCTTGACGATGATGATACTATGATATCCTCTCTGACATGGAGCCTAAGTTGCTTCTTGTGCAGTTTTTTAATCATATGTGTATTTGGTTTCCTCCAAAATCTCATTATATGGCTAAATTGAGAAGATGTCATGTGAAGACCATTAATTTTCGACAAAGGAATATATTAATATCGTGAAGATACCAATTACACCCGGCCTTTGTACCAACAAGATGTCCAAAGGCATCAAGAATACACACAGCCATAAAATAAACTAAAAATAAAAGAAGAAGGAAAGAAAAAAAAGACCCCATTACAGTGAACAATCACTTGCAGTAGTAGCACTCTAACCACCACCACTAAAGACACCACCTGGAATACAAAAGGGGTTTTCCAAAAGCAACACCTCCAAGAAGGACACAATGCACAAGCGTTGTCGTTGCCCGATCGACGATCTTGGGTTTTCACCGTGGAGAAAGTCTGATTCACCCAAAACAATGCCTTCAACAAGGTTATTGCCAGGTAGAACCAATAAAGACCGGAACTTGGGGTTTTCACCATGGGAATCGAGACACTGTACTAGAGGAGCACCACCAAAAATGAAATCCTCCAATGTTGCCGCCCTCGCTTGTTGAGGCCACTGAAACAAGTCACCATACACCTGGCACACAATATTCATCGCTTTGAATATATCGTTCCACCGAAGCTTCAAGACCTCCAATCGCAGCTACCGTGATGTTCCCTACCTCTATCAATGCGTTGGTAATCTTGACTTAGACATGTCCCATGACACTGATAAGAAAGTGAAGCTTCCCACTGCGCCCTCTTAAGGCCGTGTTGGCTGAAAATATAAGATCTCTGACAGAGAAGACCAAAACTCATCAGTGGCCAGATCCAAGAGATAAAGATCTGGTAGAAAGATGTCTTGACGGAAGAAGAGTGTTAGGGCCAAGACATAACCATATCGTGGAAAGCCATGACCATGGACGGGAGCTCCACCATGACCTAGGCCACCGTTGGATAGGCCCTCGCCTAAGGCCAACTCCATCGTGTGACCCCATCCTGTCTGGGTGCGTCCGTTTGGGGTAGAATGGACGAATAGTGCAGCCCAACGTGCGGCCCCAAACGGACAAATGTCCGGATTTCGTCCGTTTTCGACCCATCCTCGGCCCAAAATTACGCCGAGTTTGGGATGAAATGGACATCGCGCGGACGGGCTCGCCGCATGCCCATGTCCCCCCGTGGCCCGCCTGTCGGGGACACTTGCAGTCCCTTCGCTTCTAACGCCTCCACCCCCTCTCCCCGCCCCACCCCACCACCGGCGCCGCCACTATTCTCCGGCCGCCTGCTCACTTCGCACCCCCGGTCGTCCATACCAAACCACATCTCGACATGGCCGCCACCACGCCCGTGCTTTCACCGTAGTTTTGGCTGTTGATTGGAGGAGATTTGGCCGTCGGTGTCGTAGCCGATAGCAGAGGGGATACGACCGCTGGTGATGTACCACGGCGGCCATGGCAGCTTCCTATGAGTGCTCCAGAGTGGCCAGTAGCCGGCCGCCAACCACCCCTGCTGCATCGAGATGATCATCGCGGCCTCTTTGCCACCACGATCTCAAGGTGTTCGACACTTTGCCCACAAAGGTATGGACAGTGGAGATGAATTTTCTTCCACCACTTCATTTATTCATCGGACGATTCATCGTCGGATGATGATGATCTTGTGGTGGCTGCACTGGTCATTCATGACCACATTGAGTGGCAACTTCCTCGATATAGGGAGTCACTCCCTGGCCGTGCTCCCAACCTGAACCGCAACAGGGAGAGAGGCCACGCCCTGCTCTATGTCGATTACTTGGCAAACACCCCGCTCTTCAAGCCAGATAAATTCCGTTGCCGTTTCCGTATGGCAAGGCATCTGTGTTGGGGAACGTTGCAGAAAACAAAAAATTTCCTACTCGTTTCACCAAGATCTATCTAGGAGTTCATCTAGCAACGAGTCATCAGATGCATCTACATACCTTTGTAGATCGCGTGCGGAAGCGTTCAAAGAACGGTGATGATGTAGTCGAACACGACGTGATTCAAATCACCGATGACCAAGCGCCGAACAGACGGCACCTCCGCGTTCAACACACGTACGGGACGGGAGACGTCTCCTCCTTCTTGATCCAGCAAGGGGAGAAGGAGAGGTTGATGAAGATCCAGCAGCACGACGGCGTGGTGGTGGATGCAGGGCGTCACAGTAGCAGGGCTTCGCCTATACTACGAGGGAGAGACGTAACGGGGAGAGAGGGAGGCGCCAAGGCTGAGGTATAAAGTCCTCCCCTCTCCTCAACTATATATAGGGGTGCCAAGGGGGGTGTCCGGCCCTAGGAGATGGGGCCCTAGGAGATGGGATCTCCTAGGGGGCGGCGGCCAAGGGGTGGGGGGCTTGCCCCCCAAGCAAGGGGGCGCCCCCCTTAGGGTTCCCCCCCAACCCTAGGCGCATGGGCCCTTGGGGGGTGGCGCCCCAGCCCACTTTGGGCTGGGTTCCCTCCCACTTCAGCCCATGGGGCCCCCCGGGATAGGTGGCCCCACCCGGTGGACCCCCGGGACCCTTCCGGTGGTCCCGGTACAATACCGGTGACCCCGAAACTTGTCCCGATGGCCGAAACAGCACTTCCTATATATAATTCTTTACCTTCGGACCATTCCAGAACTCCTCGTGACGTCCGGGATCTCATCCGGGACTCCGAACAATATTCGGGTTACTGCATATACATATCTTCACAACCCTAGCGTCACCGAACCTTAAGTGTGTAGACCCTACGGGTTCGGGAGACAAGCAGACATGACCGAGACGACTCTCCGGTCAATAACCAACAGCGGGATCTGGATACCCATGTTGGCTCCCACATGCTCCACGATGATCTCATCGGATGAACCACGATGTCGAGGATTCAATCAACCCCGTATACAATTCCCTTTGTCAATCGATATGCTACTTGCCCGAGATTCGATCGTCGGTATCCCAATACCTCGTTCAATCTCGTTACCGGCAAGTCACTTTACTCGTACCGTAATGCATGATCCCGTGACCAGACACTTGGTCACTTTGAGCTCATTATGATGATGCATTATCGAGTGGGCCCAGTGATACCTCTCCGTCATACGGAGTGACAAATCCCAGTCTTGATCCATGTCAACGCAACAGACACTTTCGGAGATACCCGTAGTCTACCTTTATAGTCACCCAGTTACGTTATGACATTTGGTATACCCAAAGCACTCCTATGGTATCCGGGAGTTGCACGATCTCATGGTCTAAGGAAAAGATACTTTGACATTGGAAAACTCTAGCAAACGAACTATACGATCTTGTGCTATGTTTAGGATTGGGTCTTGTCCATCACATCATTCTCCTAATGATGTGATCTCATTATCAATGACATCCAATGTCCATAGTCAGGAAACCATGACTATCTGTTGATCAACGAGCTAGTCAACTAGAGGCTTACTAGGGACATGTTGGTGTCTGTTATTCACACATGTATTACGATTTCCGGATAACACAATTATAGCATGAATAAAGACAATTATCATGAATAAGGAAATATAATAATAACGCTTTTATTATTGCCTCTAGGGCATATTTCCAACAGTCTCCCACTTGCACTAGAGTCAATAATCTAGTTACATTGTGATGAATCGAACACCCATGGAATTCTGGTGTTGATCATGTTTTGCTCTAGGGAGAGGTTTAGTCAACGGATCTGCTACATTCAGGTCCGTATGTACTTTACAAATCTCTATGTCTCCATCTTGAACATTTTCATGAATGGAGTTGAAGCGACGCTTGATGTGCCTTGTCTTCTTGCGAAACCTGGGCTCCTTGGCAAGAGCAATAGCTCCAGTGTTGTCACAGAAGAGCTTGATCGGCCCCGACGCATTGGGTATGACTCCTAGGTCGGTGATGAACTCCTTCACCCATATTGCTTCATGTGCTGCCTCCGAGGCTGCCATGTACTCCGCTTCACATGTAGATCCCGCCACGACGCTTTGCTTGCAACTGCACCAGCTTACTGCCCCACCATTCAAAATATACACGTATCCGGTTTGTGACTTAGAGTCATCCAGATCTGTGTCAAAGCTAGCGTCGACGTAACCCTTTACGACGAGCTCTTCGTCACCTCCATAAACGAGAAACATTTCCTTAGTCCTTTTCAGGTACTTCAGGATATTCTTGACCGCTGTCCAGTGTTCCTTGCCGGGATTACTTTGGTACCTTCCTACCAAACTTACGGCAAGGTTTACATCAGGTCTGGTACACAGCATGGCATACATAATAGAACCTATGGCTGATGCATAGGGGATGACGCTCATCTCTTCTATATCTTCTGCCGTGGTCGGACATTGAGCTGAGCTCAATTTCATACCTTGTAACACAGGCAAGAACCCCTTCTTAGATTGATCCATATTGAACTTCTTCAATATCTTATCAAGGTATGTGCTTTGTGAAAGACCTATGAGGCGTCTTGATCTATCTCTATAGATTTTGATGCCTAATATATAAGCAGCTTCTCCAAGGTCCTTCATTGAAAAACTCTTATTCAAGTAGGCCTTGATGCTGTCCAAGAGTTCTATATCATTTCCCATCAATAGTATGTCATCTACATATAATATGAGAAATGCTACAGAGCTCCCACTCACTTTCTTGTAAACGCAGGCTTCTCCATAAGTCTGCGTAAACCCAAACGCTTTGATCATCTCATCAAAGCGAATGTTCCAACTCCGAGATGCTTGCACCAGCCCATAAATCGAGCGTTGGAGCTTGCACACCTTGTCAGCATTCCTAGGATCGACAAAACCTTCCGGCTGCATCATATACAATTCTTCCTTAAGGAAACCATTAAGGAATGCCATTTTGACGTCCATTTGCCATATCTCATAATTGTAGAATGCGGCAATTGCTAACATGATTCGGACGAACTTTAGCTTTGCTACCGGTGAGAAAGTCTCATCGTAGTCAACCCCTTGAACTTGTCGATAACCCTTAGCGACAAGTCGAGCTTTATAGATGGTCACATTACCATCCGCGTCTGTCTTCTTCTTAAAGATCCATTTATTTTCTATGGCTCGCCGTTCAACGGGCAAGTCAGTCAAAGTCCATACTTCATTTTCATACATGGATCCTATCTCGGATTTCATGGCTTCTAGCCATTTGTCGGAATCCGGGCCCACCATTGCTTCTTCATAGTTCGAAGGTTCACCGTTGTCTAACAACATGATTTCCAAGACAGGGTTGCCGTACCACTCTGGTGCGGAACGTGTCCTAGTGGACCTTCGAATTTCAGTAGGAGCTTGATCAGAAGTATCTTGATCATTATCATTAACTTCCTCTCTAGTCGGTGCAGGCACCTCAGGAACATTTTCTTGAGTTGCGCCATTTTCCGGTTCAAGAGGTAATACTTCATCAAGCTCTACTTTCCTCCCACTTACTTCTTTCGAGAGAAACTCTTTCTCTAGAAAGGACCCATTCTTGGCAACAAAGATCTTGCCTTCGGATCTGAGGTAGAAGGTGTACCCAATAGTTTCTTTTGGGTATCATATGAAGACGCATTTTTCCGACTTGGGTTCGAGCTTTTCAGGTTGAAGTTTCTTGACATAAGCATCGCATCCCCAAACTTTTAGAAACGACAGCTTAGGTTTCTTCCCAAACCATAATTCATACGGTGTCGTCTCAACGGATTTCGACGGAGCCCTATTTAAAGTGAATGCAACAGTCTCTAAAGCATAGCCCCAAAAAGATAGCGGTAAATCGGTAAGAGACATCATAGATCGCACCATATCTAATAGAGTGCGATTACGACGTTCGGACACACCCTTACGCTGAGGTGTTCCAGGCGGCGTAAGTTGTGAAACTATTCCACATTTTCTTAAGTGTGTGCCAAATTCATGACTCAAGTATTCTCCTCCACGATCTGATCGTAGAAACTTGATTTTCCTGTCACGTTGATTTTCAACCTCACTCTGAAATTCCTTGAACTTTTCAAAGGTTTCAGACTTGTGTTTCATTAAGTAGATATACCCATATCTACTCAAGTCATCAGTGAGGGTGAGAACATAACGATAGCCACCGCGAGCCTCAACACTCATTGGACCGCATACATCAGTATGTATGATTTCCAATAAGTTGGTTGCTCGCTCCATTGTTCCTGAGAACGGAGTCTTGGTCATCTTACCCATGAGGCATGGTTCGCACGTGTCAAATGATTCATAATCAAGAGACTCTAAAAGTCCATCTGCATGGAGCTTCTTCATGCATTTGACACCTATGTGACCAAGGCGGCAGTGCCACAAGTATGTGGGACTATCATTATCAACCTTACATCTTTTGGTACTCACATTATGAACATGTGTAGTATTACGTTCGAGATTCATAAAGAATAAACCATTCACCATAGGAGCATGACCATAAAACATATCTCTCATATAAATAGAACAACCATTATTCTCGGATTTAAATGAGTAGCCATCTCGTATTAAACGAGATCCTGATACAATGTTCATGCTCAAACTTGGCACTAAATAACAATTATTGAGGTTTATAACTAATCCCGTAGGTAAATGTAGAGGTAGCGTGCCGACGGCGATCACATCGACCTTGGAACCATTCCCGACGCGCATCGTCACCTCGTCCTTCGCCAGTCTCCGCTTATTCCGCAGCTCCTGCTTTGAGTTACAAATGTGAGCAACTGCACCGGTATCAAATACCCAGGAGCTACTACGAGTACTGGTAAGGTACACATCAATTACATGTATATCAAATATACCTTTGGTGTTGCCGGCCTTCTTGTCCGCTAAGTATTTGGGGCAATTCCGCTTCCAGTGACCCTTCCCTTTGCAATAAAAGCACTCAGTCTCGGGCTTGGGTCCATTCTTTGGCTTCTTCGCGGCAGCTTGCTTGCCGGGCGCGGCAACCTCCTTGCCGTCCTTCTTGAAGTTCTTTTTACCCTTGCCTTTCTTGAACTTAGTGGTTTTATTGACCATCAACACTTGATGTTCCTTCTTGACTTCTACCTCCGCTGATTTCAGCATTGAGAACAACTCAGGAATGGTCTTTTGCATCCCCTGCATGTTGAAGTTCATCACAAAGCTCTTGTAGCTTGGTGGAAGCGACTGGAGGATTCTGTCAATGACCGCATCATCCGAGAGATTAACTCCCAGCTGAGACAAGCGGTTATGCAACCCAGACATAGTGAGTATGTGCTCACTGACAGAACTATTTTCCTCCATCTTACAGCTGAAGAACTTATCAGAGACTTCATATCTCTCGATCCGGGCATGAGCTTGAAAAACCATTTTCAGCTCTTCGAACATCTCATATGCTCCATGTCTCTCAAAACGCTTTTGGAGCCCCGGCTCTAAGCTGTAAAGCATGCCGCACTGAACGAGGGAGTAGTCATCAGCACGTGTCTGCCAAGCGTTCATAACGTCTTGGTTCTGTGGGACGGGTGGATCACCTAGCGGTGCTTGTAGGACATAATCTTTCTTGGCAGCTATGAGGATGATCCTCAGGTTCCGGACCCAGTCCGTATAGTTGCTGCCATCGTCTTTCAGCTTGGTTTTCTCTAGGAACGCGTTGAAGTTGAGGACTACGTTGGCCATTTGATCTACAAGACATATTGTAAAATATTATAGACTAAGTTCATGATAATTAAGTTCATCAAATCAAATTATTAATGAACTCCCACTTAGATTAGACATCCCTCTAGTCATCTAAGTATTACATGATCCGAGTTAACTAGGCCGTGTCCGATCATCACGTGAGACGGACTAGTCAACGTCGGTGAACATCCTCATGTTGATCGTATCTTCTATACGACTCCTGCTCGACCTTTCGGTCTTCTGTGTTCCGAGGCCATGTCTGTACATGCTAGGCTCGCCAAGTTAACCCTAAGTGTTTTGCATGTGTAAAACTGTCTTACACCCGTTGTATGTGAACGTAAGGATCTATCACACCCGATCATCACGGCGTGCTTCGAAACGACGAACTTTAGCAACAGTGCACAGTTAGGGGAGAACACTTCTTGAAATTGTATGAGGGATCATCTTATTTACTACCGTCGTTCTAAGTAAACAAGATGCAAAACATGATAAACATCACATGCAATCAAATAATAAACGTGACATGATATGGCCAATATCACATAGCTCCTTTGATCTCCATCTTGGGGCTCCATGATCATCTTGTCACCGGCTTGACACCATGATCTCCATCATCATGATCTCCATCATCGTGTCTCCATGAAGTTGCTCGCCAACTATTACTTCTACTACTATGGCTAACGCGTTTAGCAATAAAGTAAAGTAATTTACATGGCGTTTCTCAATGACACGCAGGTCATATAAAAGAATAAAGACAACTCCTATGGCTCCTGCCGGTTGTCATACTCATCGACATGCAAGTCGTGATTCCTATTACAATAGCATGAACATCTCATACATCACATATAGATCATTCATCACAACATTGGCCATATCATATCACAAACCACTTGCTGCAAAAACAAGTTAGACGTCCTCTAATTGTTGTTTGCAAGTTTTACGTGGCTGAATTAGGGTTCTAGCAAGAACGTCTTCTTACCTACGTTTAAGCCACAACGTGATTTTTCAACTTCTATTTACCCTTCATAAGGACCCTGTTCATCGAATCCGCTCCAACTAAAGTGGGAGAGACAGACACCCGCCAGCCACCTTATGCAACTAGTGCATGTTAGTCGGTGGAACCGGTCTCACGTAAGCGTACGTGTAAGGTTGGTCCGGTCCGCTTCATCCCACAATACCGCTGAAGCAAGAAAAGACTAGTAGCGGCAAGAGAGTTGACAAATCTACGCCCACAACAAATTGTGTTCTACTCGCGCAAGAAGAACTACGCATAGACCTAGCTCATGATGCCACTGTTGGGGAACGTTGCAGAAAACAAAAATTTTCCTACTCGTTTCACCAAGATCTATCTAGGAGTTCATCTAGCAATGAGTCATCAGATGCATCTACATACCTTTGTAGATCGTGTGCGGAAGCGTTCAAAGAACGGTGATGATGTAGTCGAACACGACGTGATTCAAATCACCGATGACCAAGCGCCGAACAGACGGCACCTCCGCGTTCAACACACATACGAGACGGGAGACGTCTCCTCCTTCTTGATCCAGCAAGGGGAGGAGGAGAGGTTGATGAAGATCCAGCAGCACGACGGCGTGGTGGTGGATGCAGGGCGTCACAGTAGCAGGGCTTCGCCTATACTACGAGGGAGAGACGTAACGGGGAGAGAGGGAGGCGCCAAGGCTGAGGTATAAAGTCCTCCCCTCTCCTCAACTATATATAGGGGTGCCAAGGGGGGGTGGCCGGCCCTAGGAGATGGGATCTCCTAGGGGGGCGGCGGCCAAGGGGTGGGGGGCTTGCCCCCCAAGCAAGGGGGCGCCCCCCTTAGGGTTCCCCCCCCAACCCTAGGCGCATGGGCCCTTGGGGGGTGGCGCCCCAGCCCACTTTGGGCTGGGTTCCCTCCCACTTCAGCCCATGGGGCCCCCCGGGATAGGTGGCCCCACCCGGTGGACCCCCGGGACCCTTCCGGTGGTCCCGGTACAATACCGGTGACCCCGAAACTTGTCCCGATGGCCGAAACAGCACTTCCTATATATAATTCTTTACCTTCGGACCATTCCAGAACTCCTCGTGACGTCCGGGATCTCATCCGGGACTCCGAACAATATTCGGGTTACTGCATATACATATCTTCACAACCCTAGCGTCACCGAACCTTAAGTGTGTAGACCCTACGGGTTCGGGAGACAAGCAGACATGACCGAGACGACTCTCCGATCAATAACCAACAGCGGGATCTGGATACCCATGTTGGCTCCCACATGCTCCACGATGATCTCATCGGATGAACCACGATGTCGAGGATTCAATCAACCCCGTATACAATTCCCTTTGTCAATCGATATGCTACTTGCCCGAGATTCGATCGTCGGTATCCCAATACCTCGTTCAATCTCGTTACCGGCAAGTCACTTTACTCGTACCGTAATGCATGATCCCGTGACCAGACACTTGGTCACTTTGAGCTCATTATGATGATGCATTATCGAGTGGGCCCAGTGATACCTCTCCGTCATACGGAGTGACAAATCCCAGTCTTGATCCATGTCAACCCAACAGACACTTTCGGAGATACCCATAGTCTACCTTTATAGTCACCCAGTTACGTTGTGACGTTTGGTATACCCAAAGCACTCCTACAGTATCCGGGAGTTACACGATCTCATGGTCTAAGGAAAAGATACTTTGACATTGGAAAACTCTAGCAAACGAACTATACGATCTTGTGCTATGTTTAGGATTGGGTCTTGTCCATCACATCATTCTCCTAATGATGTGATCTCGTTATCAATGACATCCAATGTCCATAGTCAGGAAACCATGACTATCTGTTGATCAACGAGCTAGTCAACTAGAGGCTTACTAGGGACATGTTGGTGTCTGTTATTCACACATGTATTACGATTTCCGGATAACACAATTATAGCATGAATAAAGACAATTATCATGAATAAGGAAATATAATAATAATGCTTTTATTATTGCCTCTAGGGCATATTTCCAACAATCTGTTCAATCGTATCCGAGAGGGAGTGATTGTTCATGACCCATACTTCGAGTGCAAGACGGATGCCCTTAGCAAGCTTGGATTATCCTCTTACCAGAAATGCACTGTGGCCATCCGCATGCTTGCATATGGAATTCTAGGTGATCTGCTGGATAAGTATGTGCGTATGAGTGAGACCACATGTCTGATGTCAATGTACAAGTTCTGCCAGGCCGTTGTGGCAGTGTTTGGCCCTGAGTACTTGAGGCAGCCAACTGCCGCTGATACATGATGTCTACTACACAACCTTCTTCTTCTAGACGTTGTTGGGCCCTGAGTACTTGAGGACAGTAGCAAATTTCCTCGAGTGGATGACCTAAGGTTTATCAATCCGTGGGAGGCGTAGGATGAATATGGTCTCTCTCAAGCAACCCTGCAACCAAATAACAAAGAGTCTCTTGTGTCCCCAACACACCCAATACAATTGTAAATTGTATAGGTGCACTAGTTCGGCGAAGAGTTGATGATACAAGTGCAATATGGATGGTAGATATAGGTTTTTGTAATATGAAAATATAAAAACAGCAAGGTAGCAAGTGGTAAAAGTGAGCATAAACGGTATTGCAATGCTAGGAAACAGGGCCTAGGGTTCATACTTTCACTAGTGCAAGTTCTCTCAATAATAACGTAACTGGATCATATAACTATCCCTCAACATGCAACAAAGAGTCACTACAAAGTCACTAATAGCGGAAAACAAACGAAGAGATTATTGTATGGTATGAAACCACCTCAAAGTTATTCTTTCTAATCATTCTATTATAGAGTTCGTACTAGAATAACACCTTAAGACACATATCAACCAAAACCCTAATGTCACCTAGATACTCCAATGTCACCTCAAGTATCCGTGGGTACGATTATACGATATGCATGACACAATCTTAGATTCATCTATTCAACCAACACAAAGAACTTCAAAGAGTGCCCCAAAGTTTCTACCGGAGAGTCAAGACGAAAACGTGTGCCAACCCCTATGCATAAGTTCACAAGGTCACGGAACTCGCGAATTGATCACCAAAACATACATCAAGTGGATAACGTGATATCCCATTGTCACCACAGATAAGCACATGCAAGACATACATCAAGTGTTCTCAAATCCTTAAAGACTCAATCCGATAAGATAACTTCAAAGGGAAAACTCAATCCATTACAAGAGAGTAGAGGGGGAGAAACATCATAAGATCCAACTATAATAGCAAAGCTCGCGATACATCAAGATCGTGCCAAATCAAGAACACGAGAGAGAGAGATCAAACACATAGCTACTGGTACATACCCTCAGCCCCGAGGGAGAACTACTCCATCCTCATCATGGAGAGCGTCGGGATGATGAAGATGGCCCCCGGAGAGGGATCCCCCCTCTGGCAGGGTGCTGGGACGGGTCTAGATTGGTTTTCGGTGGCAACAGAGGCTGCGGCAGCGGAACGCCTCTTATGTGTCATTTTCTGTAGGTTTCAGTATATATAAGCGGTGTTGGAGTCGGGAACAAGTCAGGGGGATCCCCAAGGCGGCCACGAGGTAGGGGGGGCATGCCTAGGGGGGTAGGGAGCGCCCCCAACCTCGTGGTGGCCTCGGGACTCTTCTGGCCCATCTCCGGTACTCCGTTGGCTTCTTCTGGTCCAAAAATGATCTCAGTGAAATTTCAGGTCAATTGGACTCCGTTTGATTTTCCTTTTCTGCGATACTCAAAAACAAGGAAAAAACAGAAACTGGCATTGGGCTCTAGGTTAATAGGTTAGTCCCAAAAATCATATAAAATAGCATATAAATGCATATAAAACATCCATGGTTGATAATATAATAGCAGGGAACAATCAAAAATTATAGATACGTTGGAGACGTATCAATACAGAGAGATTGTTGGCAACCAACGCAGCTAGAGGCTTTCCAGGCATGCTTGGTAGCATAGATTGTATGCACTGGGAGTGGAAGAACTGTCCATTTGCTTGGCAGGGCCAGTACAAGGGGCATGTCAAAGCGCGCACTGTCATATTAGAAGCAGTGGCTTCGCAGGATCTTTGGATATGGCATTCTTTCTTCGGCATGACAGGTTCTCACAATGATATCAACGTGTTGCAGCATTCTCCAGTCTTCGCATGGCTTGCAGAAGGCCGCTCCCCACCTGTCAACTTTGAGATCAATGGCCACCAGTACAACAAGGGATACTATCTAGCTGATGGTATATATCCTCAGTGGTCAACTTTTGTGAAGACAATCTTGAACCCCAAGGTGAGAAGAGAAAGAGATTTTCCCAAATGCAAGAGAGTTCTAGAAAGGATGTGGAACTTTCTTTTGGTGTGCTTCAATCCCGATGGGGTATCGTTCGAAACCCTGCACTATCATGGGATGAAGGGAAGCTTTGGGAGGTGATGACTGCTTGTGTGATCATGCACAACATGATAGTCGAGGGCGAGCGTGATGACAACATCTTCGGCCAAGGATTTGATTATCAAGGTGAAAATTTTGAGCCCCTGCACCAAGAACCGACCACATTTGAACAGTTTGTCCAATTCCATCGTGAGCTGCGTGATTGGCACAGTCATTTGGATCTTCAAAATGACTTGGTTGAACACGTGTGGAGTCAAATTGGCAACCGATAGATGTATTGGTTCATTATGGTCATTCAATACAATTTAGATTTGGTTGTAAAACTATTTTATTTAGAGACAATTTCGATAGGGTTGTAAAACTATTTTTTAAGACAATTAATATTTGAACGTGCAAACTTGTTTTGATATGAATATGTAGGCATTTTTGGCCGTGGCGGACAGGATGGGGCCAAAGGATGCGGCCGCGTGCTGGGCGCACGGCCACCCCATCCCAGGACAGGCCCGGACACGACCCCATCTCCCTACCCAAACGGACCGAATCCGGGAAAAGTGGATGTCCATTTGTGGTCGTGCGGTGGAGTTGCCCTAAGCCGCGTGCATCAGCGAGAAAAGCCCAGGACGCCAGCCGCCGGCGCGCCTCGCAATGCCTGCCATGGCCCAGATCCTGCGGAGGCGGCTGGATCCAGACACGGCTGCCACCTCCCGAAGGACACTGGTCCGAGATCACTCAGTGGACCTTCCAACGCTCACCCCAGCGATCTTCAGCTGGACCCGCCGGATTTGGAAGGATGGCGGTGGCCACCTCCCAGCGGTAGTGGCGGATAGCCATGAGCCCACTACCGCCGGGGCCATAATCCCTTGTCCTAGAGGGATCTAGCGGCATGGAAGCCCGTGTGTTTATCGGCGGCACGAGGGAGCCATGGATCTGATCCGACGAGGGGAGTCGCATGGATCACCTGGGGAGAGGAGCAGCGAAGGAGGGAGATGTCCCGCTGCCACCGACGACCACAAAATAATTTGCCCCGGTGTCTTCAACCATCGGCGGCGAGGGAGAGTGGCCGGTAGCAAGATTTTTGCGGCGGTGGCGCTCGTGCCGCTAGAGTCACCCTAAACGTGCGACGCAAGCTTCAATTTCATGATACAGAAGGCTAGAGTTGCATAGCATGATTGGTATGACGTTCTTTATGAGTGCTTTATTTTCTAATAAGGGATAATTATCCTTTTGCCCTCAGTGGTGTCCATGTGCTCAGTTTTGCCCTCAGATGCGAATTGTGCTCAGTTTTGCCCCTAGTCCATGCACAGCAACTATGACGAGGCCAAACAGCCATATTTGAGTCCATTCTGTCCGCTGGCTTTAGTGGTTGTGGGTCCGGAGCTTACACGTGGGACCGCGTGGACGTGGGTCCGGAGCTGACTAGGCCCGTGCAACTAAACCCGATGGGGTACCTGATCTGCATGGAGATGGTGGCGGCGCCGACTGCGGATCCAACGCCCCAATCGGACCCGCCGCGGGGTGGCCTTCCGCCGAGCGACAACGCGTGGAGGGACCGATGAGGAGATGTCGGATCTCCGCCAGTTTACCAATGGCGCCGTTCGTCTTCGTGGTGATACTCCGCTCGGTTCCAGCCAACCGTGAGATCGGGACGACGTGGCTTCCGGTGAAAATCGCGCCTGACTGCGGTCATGGCGGATGATGGTGGCGTGTCGGACGTCGTTCCCTTCTCGAGGCATCGTCGTTGCAGGTCACGACAACCTGATCGGAAGGTTTCGGGGGAAACCCTAGATCTGGGTCTACCGGATCGGACGATGGCAACGTTTCGATGTCGTCCTCCCTCCTGGGGGCATGGTTTTGGAGCAAGTGTTGGCTGGAGGGGACAAGAGGAGGAGCGGCATGGAATCTGACATGTTGACAACGGCGAGTCTCAGCGGCATGGAGCAACGTGGTCTCGCCGCCGGGGCGTGTGATGATGGACGAGCGCAGGATGGTGGCGTTATCTGGTGTCGTGGTGGCATCGACGACAGCTAGACCGGGCAAGGTACATGCAACAGTACATCACTAAAGAATGCTACATGATGATGCCACCCTTGGAGGTCATTTCCCCTTCCTAGAGGCATCATATAGGTACCCAATCCTTGTCATACACGTGGAACCTTGCGTCCTCGGTGGGCCGGCCACCATGGCGCTCAACAATGGTGCTTCCTGACAATGTTGTGGTGCCACTTGCTTCCACTAAGGCTTGTCATGTGGTGTCGCCTTCCTTGCTACATGCTTCGCCCTCTTCCAATGAACTCTGTTGTGGTGTGCATGAGCCTTTGGGGTGCAATTACTCAGTCGCTGGCGACTCTTAGACGACGCCTTCCTCGAGTCTGACTTGTTCCTGATGTACACTTGCCATTTCCTTAACACTTTTTGGAGGAGGGCGCGTTGATCTAGTCCCCTTGTCTTGGTCTTGCTCTGAGAGCTTTGGCTTTGGTTGTGACGCGGCCTTTCTTGCTCAGTGTTATGTATCTCCTCTGTGCATTGCTTGAGGTTGGGCTAGGCGTGCTCAGTTGGCTGCATGTTTGAGGATTAAGAACCCCTTGTTCTACTCCTACACACGTGGTGCCCCCCTGTGTCTCTATTTATTTTCTCTCCTACTATCTATGTAAAGATATGCAAGCTTTGAGTCTTCACGAAAAAATCTAGTAGTTGATGTTGCAAATATCTTATGTAGGGTGCATTTCAATTGATGTGCCATTTATTTAGTTGTTCTATATACTTGACATTGCGCAAATAGATCATCTCTTCTGCTCTTTCAATTCTATCTTTGTGCAAGCTAAGTGAGATGATACGTGTCGTGGTGGACATGGAGGAATAGAGGACAATCTATGCACAATATGTTTATGAGTAGTTTATATGAACTACTTGAGTTCTCGAATAGGGCATGTTTGATGTTTCATGTGAGTGCTCTGTTCTCCAAGCCAAATGAGACTATTTCTGTCTCAGAGGATATGCAAGGCTAGGGTGCATGAGTAGATGGAGGTGGAAGGGGGCCTTATGAATCGTTGCAATAAATGTCTTACTTGGATTATTCGAGCTTTGTTTGACAATTCATTTTTATGGTGATTACATGAGTTTTACTACCATAATTGGGTGGTACCATGACTCACCTTTTCCAGTATTTCTCACCTACAATATATACTTCTTCAATATCAACGTTTATTAGTGTTGCACGGATCAAGAAAATGCCCATGTACCTTCGGTTATACAAGTGTTTCAACATTTGATATTGTCGACAACCACTTCCTTACATAGGCCAACATGCAACTTTGTGGCCTTCCGACAATGCTGAACAATAAAAAATTTACCATATCCAACACATAGGGTGATTTCCTCGGTTTTGTATGGACGACAAAGATGCCTTCTATAGTGGAGGCTTGGGGGCTACCAATTGCAGCTTGTATATGCTTTGGAATGCCATGGTGGAGGCTTGGGAACCACCAATTGCGGATGATATTGTATATAGTGGACCAACTTGATTTTCTGGTGTGTTGGGGGTAATCTCGGTGGATCAGAGATATAGAGTGATGCTACTAATCTAGAGGTGTTGGCAGTTGTGTAACAAGTTGATTCATGAGAAGCCGAACTCACAAATTGGAGTTACAATGAAATATTTATGGAGTTACGATGAGTCGCGATTCATCATCTAGCAATAGGACAGTAGAGATGTCATCAAGGAAAATCATGTCATTGGTGAGGGTCAGAAAAACCATATATGGGCGCCGTTTTGTCCCGTGGTTGTGCGGTGGCCTATCAGGAACCTGATCAAGTTGCAATGACCACTAGACCACTAATAGTTTGTACATCAATGGTTGTGCATGAAATGGCATGGTCATTAGGGATTCTGACTGATGGATGCTAGTTTCGTCTTAGAGCTATGTACCTCAATTAGTGTGCATAAGCTTTAGAAACTCACGTCGATGCTGTTGTGCAAGATCTCAAACTCACGATGATGCCTACTGATAGATGGCTAATACTAAAGTCCGACTTTGTAATGTCGCTAAGAGGAAGTAAAGGCTCGGAGATGGACTTTGTGGAGATCGTCTTCATCATAAAAGATCTAAGGGGAATGGTTCTAGTAGATATAGAGTTGTTACCAAACAAGATCGATCGAACAGAAAATAGGGTCATAGGTAGGTTAGAAAACTTTGCTCGGGTCACAATAAGAGCGCAAAATCTTTGCTACTCTTATCACCTGAGTGTATCCTAATGCTGATAATTGTAACCCTACTTCGGAGTAATAAAGCTCTCTTGTTCTCTGCAAAAACAATGAGATTATTGGGTGAACTGTGGAAGAAGCCTTGCTTGTCATTTCTTATCCATTTTCATGGGTGTTGAACCTCATATCTCTACACTCCAACTTTTTCACGGCGAGCATTGAGTGGTGAACACACAAATTCGCACCTTATTTTGATGGTGGTGTCACTTATAGCAAGTACCTCTTCAATGTCCACCGTTGATTAGAATAGAGTCAGATATGGTGTGAACCATGTGCGTCACTTTTCTTTCATCTATATCGCCATGCTCAGGCCATGTCTAAACACATGAGTTACTTCATCAATAAAGCTTCAATGTATTGTCTTCGAACGACGGCCAACAAATCAAGAATGAAAACTGGTAGTAAAATGTCCAAGAAAGGTCTACAACATGAGAGATCATATCGATCTTTAGAAGCCACCTATTATAGGATGCCTACAACAGTTGGTAACTCTGGAAGGGTCAAAACCATCTTCCTCCCTTGAGGAGCCCAAGGAGAGTGCTCAATTGATATGTGTGTTCAGGCTCCCATTCTTTTACTCCAACTTCCCCAAGGAGAGTGCTCAGTAGCTTACAATTTTTGGGTACCTTATCGCCTAAAATAGATTGAACTTCAATATCCACTCTTGATTGGAGTATTGGCATAAATGGTAAAAAAAAGTTCCCATTAATCTCACTGCCCTTTGCATTCACGTGGTAAGACCTAGCCTAGCAACACAAGTAGATTCAACATGCATGTTGCCTTTGTTAAGGCCCTAATGTTCATGTCTAGCATGAAGATGGAGGAATTACGGTGAGGCAAGCCTAGATTTAATGTGGTGATTGACATATCTTGGAACTTCTCATGTTCCGATCGTCAGACTAGTTTAGTGTCTTCTAATAGTGATGGCCTCTTACTTGCCTAATTCGACATGCATAACTAGGAAAAACCAGGAAATATGTCTATATCATGGTCGCACTATGAGTGTCCACAACTTTCGACGAACATTCATCATTTTGGTTGGAGACGATTACAACATGTGATGATGTTGCGCCTGCGGAATCGCTAAACCAACATTAGAGAGGTTATTGACCCCACAAAGGCATGATCAACCTTATCTTATCCTTTCAAGCACTCGAGCAACAAGTAAGAACTATGATATAAAATCGAGATGTTGAGAATATAAATGAGCATAGATGAAAGTTCGGGTTTCATATTAAGTCTTGGCTGGGTCATTGGACACAAAGAAAGTACACCAAGTTGCATTCTGGCAAACTTGTAACTAAACAAAGCCCGATTCTAAATGACTCCCTAGGGGTATTATTTATGGAGGGACATAGGAGAAATTTTGTCTATACTTCGGAGGGGGATGAATTCGACCATAACTTGGTTTGAAATACAGAATATAAAATCAGCCTATTGTCCCCTATTTCAAAATTACATAGGCCTAGCTTAAAAGTGAGGTGGCACAACACATGTATAAGGCAATGGTAAAAAAATGAAGTGTCATCTTTTATGTTTCGTCCATGTCTTCATTCATCGTGATGGTGGGTTCAAAGTCATGAAATCTACATTTGAAGTTTCTCGACATTCCTTGCGCGCTCGCCCCCTCTACATGCTTGATCATGCTAAAATACACATCCATCTCGTACATGCTAGTCCATTTATTCCTAAACAAGTGTATAGGTGTGGGGGCTTTGTATGTTATAGTCGTAGGGATGTCCTTGTCAAATTACGTATGATAGTTTGGCACTTCAATTATACCTCATATAAATGTAAGATAAAGCATATCTCGTATTTCACAAGGGTATTCTTACAAGAGTATACATGATGAGGTGATAACATACCACATAGGAAAAGAAAGAAACAACATACCACATATGAACAGAAATGTTTTCTACCATATTAATATTTTTAGTTTAGTATAACAAAATTCCATGCATGTGTTCAACATAACTAATACTCATTGTCGTGCATGGTTTACACGTATTCTTTACTTACTTCTGATCATTTAGATGATTTCTTATTACAATTAACATGGATGTGCAGCCAAGGTGTTAGGGCAAGTTAAGTATGTTAGGCCTGAAACTAATAAATTGTATATATGGATGCATATTGACTTTTCCAACTCTAAGTTGTACCCGACTGGCATACTTTGTTTTTCTAATGCAGACAATACTCAAAAAATTATAAGAGAACATATGGAGCATGATGATGTAAGTGCAACTATCGATCAAGTCGGCAGCCATCTCTAGGTATGATTTTTAACTTTCTAGTTGATGTTCCTTCCTTCTGAAACTAAGCTTCCCTCATAGGAAATGTTACTGCACTACCCAAGCACATACTTATTGATGTTTCCACGATATTTGAAATTTCAGAAGTACAAAACGGATTGCCTAATTGATCAGCTATCAACTATGCCCACCGCGGGCCCATACTCTAACAACTCTTTAAAGAACTATTCGATATCTCAAGATAGTGACGGAAGTTCCAGGTTCAATATGAGGTCCCGGGGAGGTAGAAATCTTAACCAAATAAGCAGTGGTAGTGCCTCACCAGTTGGTTTGGGTGTTCATGGAAATGGGAGCAGCACACCGGGTCTTGGTGGAGCTGCTATTAGGGGACCAACATCTAGTACTAGTAATGGCAATGCTAATGGTTATGGTTATCGGTATGGTAGTGGCAACACTAATGGTTATTGTGACCTTAATAATAATGGTTATGGTTACGGTTATACTGATGGTAATGGTGGTCATGGTGGAGTTCTAACAGATGGGATCATGTCAAGTGCATCATTGCCGTCCAACCTAGCACAACCAGTACAGCAGACAATGCCCACTCCTAATTTATTTTCAAGTAACACGGTGCATGCCATGGATAATCCAAACCATATAAGGCAACAAGAGCTTGTACCACGGTTATATCAACTCAGCTATGACTGCAGAAATGGAGGGATATCTATGTCGCTTTGGCCTCAGGATGATGGTACTGACCCTCCTAGAAGGTATCAGGGTGAGAAGGAGGTGATGGAAAATACGGCAACTATGGACATGACCCATGGAATTCAGAATGCTGCAGCCATGGATATGATCCATGGAATTCAAAATGCTGCAACCATGGACATGCCACAAGGAATGCAGAATGCTGCAATTGGGGAGACGGCCAAGGAAATGCTTGGAGACGGTCCTGCTGGTCAGACCGGTGCAGTGCAGTCTCATGGCCTCGGCGGTGAAGTTTTCAACTGGGATAACACTAGTTTTGAAACAGCTGGTACACACTAGTAGAAAACGGAGCTTTAAAACCGGTTCGTAAGGGCCTTTAGTGCCGGTTCCATAACCGGCACTAATTGGTGGGTACTAAAGCCCCCCCCCTTTAGTACCAGTTCGGCACGAACCGGCGCTAAAGTGCCACCATGTGGCGTGAGCTCGCGCCCTGGTATGGGGGACCTTTAGTACCGGTTGGTGTTACCAACCGGTACTAAAGGGTTTTTTTTGAAAAAAAATTTGAAAATTTTGGAAAAAAAATTATTTCTATTTTTTCGATTTTTAATTTTTCTGAATTATTTGGTGATTTAGTCTCTAATCACCTCTCTTAACTGCTCAAGTGTGGATCACTCATTCCAAACCATCTAACTTCCCGACCGGTCACCCATCCCTCTCATTACTCCAGCCCGAGCACGCTTAACTTTCGGGTTCTATTCTCCTTCGTTTCCAAGTCTGCACTTGTTGTTTTCCTGACAATAGTAAGATGCCAATCCTATTAACCCTCAGGAGTTTAGCTTGAGCATGAAGTCACACATTTCACTGTTTGAGTTTGAAACTATTATTCTAAAAAACAGTAATTATTTAGTAACACTAATATTTCTTGAATAAGTTTGACCATAGTTTGACTACAGTTTGACCATAGTTTGACCAGATTTGACCAAAATTCAAAAAATTGAAATAATTATTTAGTAACACTAATATTCTTGAATAATTATGTAGTAACCTTAATACTTCTTGAATAAGTAGTTTGACCAGATTTAACAAATTTTTTTAAAAAAACTTAAATTTGACCATATCTTTTTTTCCTTTTGGAATTTGAGGATTCTAAAAAATTGCAAACAGGCCATAGGCCGTCTCCATCGGATGCGTATTTTCGTGCTGAATTTTTTGATATATTATACGTTTTTTTCCGACATCGTATGCAAAAGTTATAGCCGTTTTACATTTTCCCTACACTTTTTGCAAAACATGTCCAAATTTAAGTTTTCAAATTTTCCTAACTAGTAGATGTAGTAATATAACTACCTCTCGAAGGATTTTATTTTTTGAAGTTTTTATCATTTTCTTTTTATTTTTTTAGAACTGAAATGGCGACACACGGGGGGGGGGGGGAGTTTGAAAATTGCCCTATAGTACCGGTTTGTGACACGAACCGGTACTAAAGGTGATCGTGGGGCCCCGGCCTGACGCCAGCCTGCCATCACCCCTTTAGTACCAGTTCGTGGCACGAACCGGTACTAAAGGTTCAACACGAACCGGCATTAATGCATAGCCGTTCGAACCGGCACTAATGGAACCATTAGTGCCGGCTCAAATTCAAACCGGCACTAATGTGCTTCACGTTTGACCCTTTTTCTACTAGTGACATCAGGTGGAGGAGGAATAGTAACAGATGAAATGATTGAGTGGCTAACTACGGATGAATTTGAAAACCTTACCAATTGGTATGTGCTGTTCTCAATATTAGCATGCCAGCATATTTCTATTTCATTGTCCTTTTCGAAGTTTCACTGTTTATTTCTGAGACCCTACACAAATAGAATTTTTTTTATTGGCAAAGCATTTTTTTTAAAATTCTACTTCTTGAGCGCATGCTCTTCATAAACTGAAATTTGTAAAATAATGACGCAAAACGTTCTACTCTGTGGTTACAACTTACAATTTTAGTCACAGAAGTGCTAAAATAACTTTTGTGAGATGCATTTCCATACATGTTATCTTTTGTCCGGAATTTTCTTAAAACAAGATTTAGTGGCAGGCTTGCAACTGGTGTCTTTGTGCAGAGCATCAAAATGATTAGGTTAGGGAATACAAATAGTATAACGGATATCATATAATACGTTTTAGGATGTGCTCGTTGATCTTCAGACATATTTAGAGGCAAAGCAATATGACCATGAGTTATCTTATGGTTCGTATCACGATGTTTGAAACAAATAGAAGTTATGCTAGTGTATACAGCGAGGAAAAAAACACAAAGCAAAATATATCATGGTTTGGTCTGTATTCTCCCGTCCCCAGAAATGAGCATTCTTTTGCAAAAATTGGTTTAAACTATCTTGTGGAAAGAATGTAGGAAAATATTTGACGAAGAGGAAGAATAATAAGGCTGTCCCCATGATGTTGAGATATTTATCTATTTGGACTAATCTTTTGGGCTACTGCCCTAGTTAATATTGCTTTACCTTGTTCTTATACCTTTCTTATCTGGCATTGCCCTTTTTTTAATAAAGATGCTAGCATTGGTGTGCAGCTGTGGAACACACCAGAATTAATCTCACAAATAGTATAAGATTTTACATTGGCCTTTAGAATCATCTTCTTGTGCAAACTCAGTATGTCCTTATCCTTACTGCACTTTGACCCATTCTTTATAATAATTACAGGTCTGAACTCTGAGGGCATGGAGGAGTCGTGGGGGCATACATAGAACAGAAAAAAAAGCATGATATATGTCCATTTTACTCCGGTGAATGTTGAAGAAAGCTTCGGTGCTAGAATTTGTTTCTTTTGTCTTGGATGTGGTTTATTATAAACAGGATTGAGATAAACTGATAGTGGTTGGACAGAAACAAAATTGAATCTCAGTTATGCGATCCATTAACATTTTCCTTATTTATTTACTTTTGATGAAAATTAATAATTTATCTCGTGTCTTACTGCTACGATAATGCAGAGGATAGTAGAAGAACGGAAGCATAAGAACACACTTTTCATTTGGATCATCCAGAATATTTCATGAAGGACAAATAGAAGTTCAGAATTTAGTTTCACATGCATGTTCATGTCATGAATTTTAGTTGACAAAAAAGTCAAATATATTTCATA